>NW_027440357.1:0-125874 GCF_031893055.1 Leptodactylus fuscus
GTCTGCAGGGGTGCGTATCGTGATGCGACAGCCCTGGTTCATAATTGATAGCCCAAAAGGGAATAGCCACGCGTAGGGCATTCCCTTCTCCTTAAGTATATCCAGCAACGGTTTCAGTATTCTCCTTTTTGCAAGGGTAGAGGGCGCGATGTCCTGATATATCTGGAACTCATGTTGCTCATGTTGGAGAGGACGTTGTTCTCTTGCTGCTTGTAAAATAGCTGAAGAGTCAATTGAGGACAGTAGACCGCATATAATGTCACACGGAGGGTCGTTCATTTTAGGCTTCGGCCTAATCGCCCTGTGAATACAATCAATCTGTATAGCGGACGCTCTGTCTTGACCAAGCAAGATAAAAGTAAAAATATCCATAGCCACAGTTCTTAGAGAGTCTGGTGTATTAAGCCCTGTTCAAGCAGTCGTGATGGAGAGTTAGGTGCTGTGACGCAGCAGTTGCATGAGAATTTATGGCCGAGCAATTTTCCTCAAGTGTTTCCACTCGTTTATTCATCTTCTGGAGTTCGGTTAGTACCGGGGCCATAGCTTGGGCTAATGCTTTCCGTAGAAAGGATTTAGTTATAAGATTAGCTGAAAAGTTTTGAGTGTCCATGCTGGTGGCACTTTCATCACCGGAGTCTTCGGTGCCACCTCGGGTGTTGGAATCTCCGGGCGCCATCTTGCGCGCCATTACAGGGGATTGAACGGACTTCTTTCTGAAGAATTTATGAACATCTCCGGTATTTTGTTTGCCCGTTGGGGTGCCAGGGGGTTCTCCGCTCTTTTCTCTCCCCGTCTTGCCCATTTTCACCGCTTTGGACGAGGTAGGTGACAGGTTTTAGGCCACTTGTAGACAGAGCTACAGGCTCAAGGCTCCATCCACGATGACGGTCAGGCTCCGCCCCCCCAATGCAAGATTTTTTTTATCAGGTATATGAACTTAGCAATGCAGTGAAATGCTTCAATTTTTAAGCCCCCCCCCCCAAAAAAAAAAAAAAAAAAAAAAAAGGTTTTTATCAGGAATATGAACTTCTCAACGCAGTGAATTGCTTCATTTTTTCAGGCCGCCCCCCCCCCCCTCCCAAAAAAAAGCAAGGGTTTTTTTTATGAGGAATATGAACTTGGCAATGCAGTGGATTGCTTCAATTTTTCAGCCCCCCCACCCCTAAAATGCAAGGTTTTTATCAGGTATATGAACTTGGAAATGCAAAGAATTACTGCAATTTTTCAGGCCCCCCCCCCCCCCCAAAAAAAAAATGCAAGGTTTTTATCAGGAATATGAATTTGGCTATGCAGTGAATTGCTGCAATTTTTCAGCCCCCCCCCCCAAAAAAAAAATAAAAAAATAAACCAATTCAAGGTTTTTGTTATCAGGCAAATTAACTTGGCTATGCAGTGAATTGCTTCAATTTTTAAGCCGACCCCAAGTGCAAGGTTTTTATCAGGTATATGAACTTGGAAATGCAGTGGATTGCTTCAATTTTTCAGGACCCCCAAAATGCAAGGTTTTCTTTTTTTTTTTTATCAGTTTGCCTATTGGCCGGGCATTGGGGTAGATGACGCCATTATCCACCTTCTTCGTAGAGCTCTCTCTCACCTGGAGAAACCAGGAAACACTGTAAGAATAATGTTCTTTAATTTCTCCAGTGCTTTCAACACCATATAGCCAGGGCTACTGAGGGAGAAGCTGAACCTTGCTGGTGTGGACCATCACCTGTCCAACTGGATCCTAGTCTACCTGACAAACCGCCCTCAGTATGTGAGAGCCCGGGACTGTGTGTCTGACACTGTGATCTGTAGTACAGGGCCACCACAAGGTACAGTTCTTGCCCCATTTCTCTTCACACTGTACACTGCTGACTTCAGGCACAACTCCTCCAGCTGTTACTTACAGAAGTCCTCCGATGACTCTGCTATAGTAGGTCTTATCACTGATGGCGACGATAGGGAATACAGAGACTTAAACCTGGACTTTGTTGAATGGTGCCAGCAGAACCAGCTCAGGATTAATGCTGGGAAGACCAAGGAGATGGTGGTGGACTTTAGTAAACGGAGAGGTGCTCTGACCCCGGTGGAGATCCAAGGAACATGTATTGAGATAGTCAGGACCTATAAGTATCTGGGCGTGCTCCTCACTAATGAACTAGACTGGGCTGATCACCTGGAGGCGCTGCACAGAAAGGGCCACAGCAGACTCTACCTGCTCAGGAGGCTGAGGGCCTTCGGAGTCCGGGGGACACTTCTTTGGGCCTTCTTCAACTCTGTGGTTGCCTCAGCCATCTTTTTCGGTGTGGCCTGCTGGGGAAGCCCCTTGGACCCAGTACAGGTGGTGGGTGACAGAAGGATACTGTCTGTGGTGACCTCCATGCGGGAGAACAAATCCCACCCCATGTATGGGACCCTGATGGGACTTGGCAGCGCTGTAAGTGACCGTCTGCTTCACCCCAAGTGTGAGAAGGAGCGCTATCGCAGGTCCTTCCTTCCAACCGCGACCAGGCTGTATAATCTACATCAGACCAAACGAAGATCACTCCACACAGACAACTAATGATTATGACGATGACCATGAGGTCTTCCTCTTTCTCTTCTGTTTTTCCTTAGCTGCTATGGCTTCCTAGTATATCTTCTCTTCTCAGCTTATGTGTGTCTACGTCTGTAATATATTACTCTGTATTATCCTGTATCTGTATTACTATGCTGCTGTAACACGCTGAAATTTCCCCAATGTGGGACTATTAAAGGATTATCTTATCTTATCTTTTAGGCCTCTTTGGACATCATGTATTTTTGACCTTTTTATGGTCCATATTCGGGTATAATTTTTTTTCAACAATAACTTTTATAAGGGCTAGATCACACGGGGTCTTTTGACAGCGAAAATTGATGTGGAATCTGCCTCAAAATCCGCTGCCAAAAATGTCTCCTATTGAGTAGCTAGTAGTGGAAAAATAAGCAAGCTGTCGTTGGCGAGGCTCCGGCCCATTCGTTTGGGCCTAATCTGGAGCAGCCGCGACGGAATATGTAAACGCAGAACTCCGTGTGAACTAACCCTGAAAGTTTTAATATTAGGGGAGATAAACAGTTACAAAATAATTACAACATTGTGAAAGTTTCTACAGTAACAAATGATAAATTGAGAGACAGAGAGAGACAACAGACTAGAGAAGATGACAAGAAGGATGTCGCTGGCGTGTAGTGGAGGAGACGCTGGGCCGTAAGGGTCGCCAAGTCCCTCAAATCTGCTGGAGCTGCCACTAACTGGCGGGCACAGCTAAGGAGGGCCGAGTCACAAGACGAGAGGTAAGGGTCTGATTGTGGGGTAACAATGCTTGGGCTCTATCTGTCCGATCCTTTTTGAGTCGCACCGACAATGTAATGTAGTGTCCCCGCATGACTGTACTATAAGCCTCCTAAAGAACAGCACCTGAAGCCGCTGACTCCCCATTCTCCATAAAGTAGTCAGGGGCATCCGTACTGTAGTTTAGGAAGTGGGTGATTTAAGTAGAGCCTCATTGAGGTGCCAATGGCAGCGTCTAGTTAGGACTAGGACAGGGGACAGATATATAGTCACCGGGGCATGATAGGACCGAGGGACTGAGCTCTACCTCAGTAAGCAGCGTAGGGCTGGTGCATTGCAAAATAAATAATCTGTTTTAGTGTGCGCATTATGGGGGTGGGAAAAAATCGTATGAGTCCATAGGCGGGGGGGCTCAGCACCCGTGATAATGGTGAATCCAGTTGGGGGGGGAGCACATTATGTTTTCATGTTAAAAGTAGTCAATAAAGTTATAGTAAACAGTCACCTACCTCTTGTCACTTGGTTGGTCACATACCTGTAGGAGGACAACAAGAGGTGCAGCTTTCGACTCCTGCCCCAGTGCAGTATCTGTAATGGAGACCAGATCAGCCTTGAGCCATATAACATTTTTGGAAGCTTCTCCAGGTTAATACTTGATGGGATATAATATATACACATTGGACCATATTCACATTGTGGTCCTGTTTACCCTTTTATTACCTTTGGATCGCTCAATGGACAGCTATAGAGGTTCATATATCATATGTCACATATTAGTATTGGACTATATTCATACTTGGCCCTGTTTTGGTGCTATTTTTCTCCCTTTTTCGGGTCTGTGTATTTAAATTTAAGAGGCACATTGAAGGGAACATTAAACTGTGGGGGCCACTATGAGGAGGGCATTATACTACGGGGGCTACAAGGGGGACACTATACTATATGGAGGCCATAAGAGGGCATGATGTCATGTCAGGGCTACCAAAGGGACATTGGCTGGAGGCCGGCCTTACCATACCGAAATACACCAACAACACCCCTAATATACACTGATATATAATAGGTCCCTCTATAGAGTAACAATTCACATATGCAATGATTTATTTTCACATGTCCTCATATACATGACCACCAGGGGGCATATCTGTAGAGAGGTTGTAACATCATACAGGCCCCCAAACCTGCAGGGGGCCTCTGTCTTGTATTAAGAAACAAATCCTTGTAAATATAGATCACCACTGAGCCGTTGCAGATTTTACATTGGGGCCCCGGAGCTTAAAGCTACTACATTTATACCATCAATATTCACCTACAAACAGCCATATACAATATCAGACACATCCCCCGTATACAGGAACATATCACCATATATACAATGACAGATACTTGCCACTATATACAGTGATATCCACATGTCCTTGTATGTAGTGAGAATAAGATACTCATATATATATATGTTTATATATATATTTATATATGTCCCCATATACAGTGTCAGTGCCCTAATGTGCAGAACAAACACAAAAAAACAAATACAGTGATATACAGGTGCCCCCTCCATATACAGTGACAGCCCCATGTACCCATATATATAATGGCATACATTTACCCCCATACAGTGATATACATGTGCCCCCTCCATATACAGTGACAGCCCCATGTACCCATATATATAATGGCAGACATATACCCCCATACAGTGATATACATGTGCCCCCTCCATATACAGTGACAGGCCCATGTACCCATATATATAATGGCAGACATATACCCCCATACAGTGATATACATGTTCCCCCTCCATATATAGTGACAGACCCATGTACCCATATATATAACGGCAGACATATCCCCCCATACAGTGATATACATGTGCCCCCTCCATATATAGTGACAGACCCATGTACCCATATATATAATGGCAGATATATCCCCCATACAGTGATATACATGTGCCCCCTCCATATACAGTGACTGACCCATGTACCCATATATATAATGGCAGACATATATCTCCATACAGTGATATACATGTTCCCCCTCCATATACAGTGACAGACCCATGTACCCATATATATAATGGCAGACATATCCCCCCATACAGTGATATACATGTGCCCCCTCCATATACAGTGACAGTCCCATGTACCCATATATATAATGGCAGACATATACCGCCATACAGTGATATACATGTGCCCCCTCCATATACAGTGACAGACCCATGTACCCATATATATAATGGCAGACATATACCGCCATACAGTGATATACATGTGCCCCCTCCATATACAGTGACAGGCCCATGTACCCATATATATAATGGCAGACATATCCCCCAATACAGTGATATACATGTGCCCCCTCCATATACAGTGACAGACCCATGTACCCATATATATATAATGGCAGACATATACCCCCATACAGTGATATACAGGTGCCCCCTCCATATACAGTGACAGACCCATGTACCCATATATATAATGGCAGACATATACCCCCATACGGTGATATACAGGTGCCCCCTCCATATACAGTGACAGACCCATGTACCCATATATATAATGGCAGACATATACCCCCATACAGTGATATACATGTGCCCCCTCCATATACAGTGACAGTCCCATGTACCCATATATATAATGGCAGACATATACCCCCATACAGTTATATACATGTGCCCCCTCCATATACAGTGACAGCCCCATGTACCCATATATATAATGGCAGACATATACTCCCATACAGTGATATACATGTGCCCCCTCCATATACAGTGACAGCCCCATGTACCCATATATATAATGGCAGACATATACCCCCATACAGTGATATACAGGTGCCCCCTCCATATACAGTGACAGACCCATGTACTCATATATATAATGGCAGACATATACCCCCATACAGTGATATACATGTTCCCCCTCCATATATAGTGACAGACCCATGTACCCATATATATAACGGCAGACATATCCCCCCATACAGTGATATACATGTGCCCCCTCCATATACAGTGACAGTCCCATGTACCCATATATATAATGGCAGACATATACCCCCATACAGTGATATACATGTTCCCCCCTCCATATATAGTGACAGACCCATGTACCCATATATATAACGGCAGACATATCCCCCCATACAGTGATATACATGTGCCCCCTCCATATACAGTGACAGTCCCATGTACCCATATATATAATGGCAGACATATACCCCCATACAGTGATATACATGTGCCCCCTCCATATATAGTGACAGACCCATGTACCCATATATATAACGGCAGACATATCCCCCCATACAGTGATATACATGTGCCCTCTCCATATACAGTGACAGTCCCATGTACCCATATATATAATGGCAGACATATACCCCCATACAGTGATATACATGTGCCCCCTCCATATACAGTGACAGTCCCATGTACCCATATATATAATGGCAGACATATACCCCCATACAGTGATATACATGTGCCCCCTCCATATACAGTGACAGTCCCATGTACCCATATATATAATGGCAGACATATGCCCCCATACAGTGATATACATGTGCCCCCTCCATATACAGTGACAGTCCCATGTACCCATATATATAATGGCATACAGTGTGTTGGGGGAATCATAATACCCCAGAGATATTCTGTCTGTAAAGGAAAATTAATTAACAGGCCAAGATCGGCTACAGCCGATCTTTGACCTGGAGAATCACACAGACACATGGTGGTGGTGTATCAAAATGGTTTCTGTTTATTGGTGGCTAGAACAAAGTATATATCACATGGCATAGACAGAACAGGATTGGCTAGTATAATTAGCCCAACATCTATTGGTGGAGAAGTTTGTAACAATAGCCCTGATGCATATCTATTGGATAAGAAACTGGAGAGAGGTCACACCCCCCTGAGGGCTAGCTCTACTCTAAAATGGAGTCAGTGACCGCATGGTATAAATCAAAATGGCAGCCATCAGCACATGTCTCAAATACACACCCTAGATGTCTATCTCATGGTATTCTAAAGACAATAGACATCCTTGTTATAGACAATTAGCTTAATTACCCTTCTCTTGTCCCTTTATCTTTAAAAGGGTCTTTGGTCTTTGATCCTTTCCTAACAATGCCCCTGGTTCCAGACGATCTGTCTCTATCCTTTGTAAGATAGCATCACCCAATACACAGAGCATAGTATTTACATAACCAGTCTGGCAAGTCTCCAAATTGCTCATCTCTGGACAGATAGAACAATCTCAGCCCCCACCTCTATACACAATTTTTCATAAGATATTATTAGCCCCCCACAGAGGGGTACATGAAACTGGGGGAACTGATGGGTTCACCTCCCTTAGGCTAATTGTAAAAAAAAAAAGAAAAAGATTATAATGGACAACCTCTTTAAAGTGTCGCACATTAGCAGGTGTATATTAAAGGGGTCGTCCAGGCATAGTGTGTTATGGTTTATCCTCAGGATAGGCCAGAGATACCTGATCTGTACGGGGCCGATACCCAGCCCTTGGACTGATAAGCTGTACAGAGCCACTTCTGGCACCAGTCCTATACACAAAATGGGGCCAGAAGCAGAAAGTTCAGTCCACTGTATATCAGCCGGCACCTTCTCTGCATCTCAGCATTTATTGAAGTCAGTGGGAGCTGAGCTGCAGTGAAGGCGCTGGGTGACTAAACAGCGGATGGAGTTTTCTGCTTCTAGGCCTGCATTGTGTAAAGAACAGGGGCCAGAAGTGGCTCCGTACAACTGATGGGACCATGTGTCAGCCCCCTACTGATCAGGCATTTATGCCCTATACTGAGCAAAGGACGTAAAAAAGATTGACATTGATTTGGACAAATCGCACATTTTAATGTTCAGTCTCATGGCGACGCCTCATTTCTGGAAATCCTGTACCTAATTGGTCTTTACAGTTACATGAGGTGCAGGACTCCCAGCAAGAAGGCGCTGGCACAAGACTGAATGACCATTAGCAGTGGACAACAGTGTGCCGGGGACAGATGAGTATGCTTTTTATTTATTTATTTTACACCTCATTCCTGCCACATCCATACCTCCCAACTTTTGAAGAACTGAAAGAGGGACAAAATATGCGGCGTGCGTAGCGCGCCGCGGCAAATTTAGCCCTGCCCACTTTTGTGTTGACTCCGCCCACTCGTTAATTTTTCATGTGCCCGCACACAATATAATCCTCCTACAGTCACCCGTAAATTATATGTCCCCCCTCTATCTCTCCCCCAGTTTCATAAACACCCTTCATCTGATTCATGTCCTCCATCTCTGCCCCCAGATTCATGTCCCCTCCATCTCTGCCCCCAGATTCATGTCCCCTCCATCTCTGCCCCCAGATTCATGTCCTCTCCATCTCTGCCCCCAGATTCATTTCCCCCCATCTCTGTCCCCAGATTCATGTCCCCTCCATCTCTGCCCCCAGATTCATGTCCCCCATCTCTGCCCCCAGATTCATGTCCCCCCATCTCTGCCCCCAGATTCATGTCCTCTCCATCTCTACTCCCAGATTCATGTCCCCACATCTCTGCACCCATTGTCATGCCGTCCTCTCCATCTCTGCCCCCAGTGTCATGCCGTCCTCTCCTTCATCTACCCCCAGATTCACGTTCCACCTCCACATTAAACTTACCTTCTCCTCCGCTCCCTCGCCGCTCTCTGCCCGCCTCTCTCGCTGACACGTGTGGCTGAAGGAAGGAGCTGACACAGGTCAGCTCCTCGCTTCGCCGCTGCGTGTCTCTCTCGCTGACACATGCGGCTGAAGCGAGGAGCTGAATACATACCGCCGATGAGCCAAATACATAGGCGTTTAAAGCAGGAGCTGTGAGCTCAGCTCCTGCTTTAACGCTGAGCTCAGTTGGAGTCGGGACATGCCGACCGGGACCATTTTGTTAGGTCCCGGCCGCGCCGCGGGGCCCTGCTAAGCGCGGGGCCCCGGGCGGTTGCCCGGCTCGACCGGCCCTGGATCCGCCCCTGCCCCGGGCCCACCAGAGGACATTATAGTCAGTGCTGGCCCTCTATGGATACAGAACATATGGATGCCCACTATTACTTCTACCATTGATTGTAGTGGGCTGTCACTCGCTAGTTGTTAGTTTGGGTGCTCAGAAAAGGCATCTCACCGCCATAACCATGTACAAAAGGAATTGCTGGCACTCACAGGGAATCAGGAAGAATTATGTATTTATTTGCATCTAAGGGAGGGAGGAGAGAGATGTGAGGCCTGGAGGGAGAGAGAAGAGAGATGTGAGGCCTGGAGGGAGAGAGGAGAGAGATGTGAGGCCTGGAGGGAGAGAGCAGAGAGATGTGAGGCCTGGAGGGAGAGAGGAGAGAGATGTGAGGCCTGGAGAGGAGAGAGGAGAGAGATGTGAGGCCTGGAGAAGAGAGAGATGTGAGGCCTGGAGTGAGAGAGAAGAGAGATGTGAGGCCTGGAGTGAGAGAGGAGAGAGATGTGAGGCCTCGAGGGAGAGAGATGTGAGGCCTGGAGTGAGAGAGATGTGAGGCCTGAAGGGAGAGAGGAGAGAGATGTGAGGCCTGGAGGGAGAGAGGAGAGAAATGTGAGGCCTGGAGGGAGAGAGATGTGAGGCCTGCAGGGAGAGAGGAGAGAGATGTGAGGCCTGGAGCGAGGGAGGAGAGAGATGTGAGGCCTGGAGGGAGAGAGGAGAGAGATGTGAGGCTTGGAGAGAGATGTGAGTCCAGGAGGGAGAGAGGAGAGAGATGTGAGGCCTGAAGGGAGGGAGGAGAGAGATGTGAGGCCAGGAGGGAGAGAAGAGAGAGATGTGAGGCCAGGAGTGAGAGAGATGAGAGGCCTGGAGGGAGAGAGGAGAAAGATGTGAGGCCTGGAGGGAGAGAGGAGAGAGATCTAAGGCCTGGAGGGAGAGAGGAGAGAGATGTGAGGCCTGAAAGGAGAGAGAAGAGAAATGTGAGGCCTGGAGGGAGAGAGGAGAGAGATGTGAGGCCTGAAGGGAGGGAGGAGAGAGATGTGAGGCCAGGAGGGAGAGAAGAGAGAGATGTGAGGCCTGGAGGGAGAGAGGAGAGTGATGCAAAGCCTGGAGGGAGAGATGTGAGGCCTGGAGGGAGAGAGGAGAGATATGAGGCCTGGAGGAAGAGAGGAGAGAGATGTGAGGCCTGGAGGGAGAGAGGAGAGATATGAGGCCTGGAAGGAGAGAGGAGAGAGATGTGAGGCCTGGAGGGAGAGAGGAGATGTGAGTCCAGGAGGGAGAGAGATGTGAGGCCTGGAGGGAGAGAGGAGAGAGATGTGAGGCCTGGAGGGAGAGAGAAGAGAAATGTGAGCCCTGGAGGGAGAGAGGAGAGAAATGTTAGGCCTGGAGGGAGAGAGGAGAGAGATGTGAGGCCTGAAGGGAGGGAGGAGAGAGATGTGAGGCCAGGAGAGAAAGAAGAGAGAGATGTGAAGCCTGAAGGGAGAGATGAGAGAGATGTGAGGCCTGGAGGGAGAGAGGAGAGTGATGCAAAGCCTGGAGGGAGAGATGTGAGGCCTGGAGGGAGAGAGGAGAGATATGAGGCCTGGAGGGAGAGAGGAGAGAGATGTGAGGCCTGAGGGAGAGAGATGTGAGGCCAGGATGGAGAGAGGAGAGAGATGTGAGACCAGGAGGGAGAGAGGAGAGAGATGTGAGGCCATGAGGGAGAGATGAGAGAAATGTGAGGCCTGGAGGGAGAGAGGAGAGTGATGCAAAGCCTGGAGGGAGATATGTGAGGCCTGGAGGGAAAGAGGAGAGATATGAGGCCTGGAGGGAGAGAGGAGAGAGATGTGAGGCCTGAGGGAGAGAGATGTGAGGCCAGGAGGGAGAGAGGAGAGAGATGTGAGGCCTGGAGGGAGAGAGGAGGGAGATGTGAGGCCAGGAGAGAGAGAGAGAAGAGAGATGTGAGACCTGAAAGGAGAGAGATGTGAGGCCAGGAGGGAGAGAGGAGAGAGATGTGAGGGCACGAGGGAGAGATGAGAGAGATGTGAGGCCTGGAGGGAGAGAGGAGAGTGATGCAAAGCCTGGAGGGAGAGATGTGAGGCCTGGAGGGAGAGAGGAGAGATATGAGGCCTGGAGGGAGAGAGGAGAGAGATGTGAGGCCTGAGGGAGAGAGATGTGAGGCCAGGAGGGAGAGAGGAGAGAGATGTTAGGCCAGGACGGAGAGAGGAGAGAGATGTGAGGCCACGAGGGAGAGATGAGAGAAATGTGAGGCCTGGAGGGAGAGAAGAGAGTGATGCAAAGCCTGAGGGAGAGAGATGTGAGGCCTGGAGGGAGAGAGGAGAGAGATGTGAGGCCTGGAGGGAGAGAGGAGAGAGATGTGAGGCCTGGAGGAAGAGAGGAGGGAGATGTGAGGCCTGGAGAGGAGAGAGATGTGAGGCCTGGAGTGAGAGAGGAGAGAGATGTGAGGCCTGGAGTGAGAGAGGAGAAAGATGTGAGGCCTGGAGAGGAGAGAGATGTGAGGCCTGGAGTGAGAGAGGAGAAAGATGTGAGGACTCGAGGGAGAGAGGAGAGAGATGTGAGGCTTGGAGAGAGATGTGAGTCCAGGAGGGAGAGAGGAGAGAGATGTGAGGCCTGGAGAGGAGAGAGATGTGAGGCCTGGAGTGAGAGAGAAGAGAGATGTGAGGCCTGGAGTGAGAGAGGAGAGAGATGTGAGGCCTGGAGGGAGAGAGGGAGAGTGATGCAAAGCCTGGAGGGAGAGATGTGAGGCCTGGAGGGAGAGAGGAGAGAGATCTAAGGCCTGGAGGGAGAGAGGAGAGAGATGTGAGGCCTGAGGGAGAGAGATGTGAGGCCAGGAGGGAGAGAGGAGAGAGATGTTAGGCCAGGACGGAGAGAGGAGAGAGATGTGAGGCCACGAGGGAGAGATGAGAGAAATGTGAGGCCTGGAGGGAGAGAAGAGAGTGATGCAAAGCCTGGAGGGAGAGAGATGTGAGGCCTGGAGGGAGAGAGGAGAGAGATGTGAGGCCTGGAGGGGGAGAGGAGGGAGATGTGAGGCCAGGAGAGAGAGAGAAGAGAGATGTGATACCTGGAGGGAGAGAGATGTGAGGCCAAGAGGGAAAGAGGAGAGAGATGTGAGGCCAGGAGGGAGAGAGGAGAGATGTGAGGCCTGGGGGGAGAGAGGAGAGAGATGTGAGGCCTGGATGGAGAGAGGAGAAAGATGTGAGACCTGGAGGGAAAGGGGAGAGAGATGTGAGGCCTGGAGGGAGAGAGGAGTGAGGCCAGAAGGGAGAGAGCAGAGAGATGTGAGGCCTGGAGGGAGAGAGGAGAGAGATGTGAGGCCTGGAGGGAGAGAGGAGAGAGATGTGAGGCCTGGAGGGAGAGAGGAGAGAGATGTGAGGCCTGGAGGGAAAGAGGAGAGAGACTAGAGGCCAGAAGGGAGAGAGGAGAGAGATGTGAGGCCAGAAGGGAGAGAGGAGAGAGATGTGAGGCCTGGAGGGAGAGAGGAGAGAGATATGAGGCCTGTCAGGAGAGAGGAGAGAGATGTTAGACCTGGAGGGAGGGAGGAGAGAGATGTGAGGCCTGGAGGGAGAGAGAAGAGAGATGTGAGGCCTGGAGGGAGAGAGGAGAGAGATGTGAGGCCTGGAGGGAGAGAGGAGAGAGATGTGAGGCCTGGAGGGAGAGAGGAGAGAGATGTGGGGCCTGGAGAGAAAGAGGAGAGAGATGTGAGGCCTGGAGGGAGATGTGAGGCCTGGAGGGAGAGAGGAGAGAGATGTGAGGCCAGGAGGGAGAGAGGGGAGAGATGTAAGGCTTGGAGAGAGATGTGAGTCCAGGAGGGAGAGAGGAGAGCGATATGAGGCCTGGAGGGAGAGAGATGTGAGGCCTGGAGGGATAGAAGAGGGAGGACAGAGGTGCAGAGAGGTGAGTGGTAAGAGAGGCAGAGGTAGGAGATGTGACGGGTAGAAGAGAAAAAGCTGGAGGGGTAGGATAGATAGGTAGGGTGTGACAGAGAGATGAGAGGTGCAGAGATGAAGGGGTAGAGGGAGAGAGGAGAGAGACGTAAGGCCTGGAGGGAGAGAGGAGAGAGATGTGAGGCCTGGAGGGGGAGAGGAGAGAAATGTGATACCTGGAGGGAGAGAGGAGAGAGATGTGAGGCCTGGAGGGAGAGAGGAGAAAGATATTAGGCCTGGAGGGAGAGAGGTGAGAGATGTGAGGCCTGGAGGGAGAGAGGAGAGATGTGAGTCCTGGGGGTAGAGAGGAGAGAGCTGTGAGGCCTGGAGGGAGAGAGCATAGAGATGTGAGGCCTGGAGGGAGAGAGGAGAGAGATTAGAGGCTAGGAGGGAGAGAGTGGAGAGATGTGAGGCCTGGAGGGGGAGAGTAGAGAGATGTGAGGCCTGGAGGGGGAGAGTAGAGAGATGTGAGGCCTGGAGGGAGAGAGGAGGGAGATGTGAGGCCAGGAGAGAGAGAGAAGAGAGATGTGAGACCTGGAGGGAGAGAGGAGAGTGATGCAAAGCCTGGAGGGAGATATGTGAGGCCTGGAGGGAAAGAGGAGAGATATGAGGCCTGGAGGGAGAGAGGAGAGAGATGTGAGGCCTGAGGGAGAGAGATGTGAGGCCAGGAGGGAGAGAGGAGAGAGATGTGAGGCCTGGAGGGAGAGAGGAGGGAGATGTGAGGCCAGGAGAGAGAGAGAAGAGAGATGTGAGACCTGGAGGGAGAGAGATGTGAGGCCAGGAGGGAGAGAGGAGAGAGATGTGAGGGCACGAGGGAGAGATGAGAGAGATGTGAGGCCTGGAGGGAGAGAGGAGAGTGATGCAAAGCTTGGAGGGAGAGATGTGAGGCCTGGAGGGAGAGAGGAGAGATATGAGGCCTGGAGGGAGAGAGGAGAGAGATGTGAGGCCTGAGGGAGAGAGATGTGAGGCCAGGAGGGAGAGAGGAGAGAGATGTTAGGCCAGGACGGAGAGAGGAGAGAGATGTGAGGCCACGAGGGAGAGATGAGAGAAATGTGAGGCCTGGAGGGAGAGAAGAGAGTGATGCAAAGCCTGAGGGAGAGAGATGTGAGGCCTGGAGGGAGAGAGGAGAGAGATGTGAGGCCTGGAGGAAGAGAGGAGGGAGATGTGAGGCCTGGAGAGGAGAGAGATGTGAGGCCTGGAGTGAGAGAGGAGAGAGATGTGAGGCCTGGAGTGAGAGAGGAGAAAGATGTGAGGCCTGGAGAGAAGAGAGATGTGAGGCCTGGAGTGAGAGAGGAGAGAGATGTGAGGCCTGGAGTGAGAGAGGAGAAAGATGTGAGGACTCGAGGGAGAGAGGAGAGAGATGTGAGGCCTGGAGAGGAGAGAGATGTGAGGCCTGGAGTGAGAGAGAAGAGAGATGTGAGGCCTGGAGTGAGAGAGGAGAGAGATGTGAGGCCTCGAGGGAGAGAGGAGAGAGATGTGAGGCCTGGAGTGAGAGAGATGTGAGGCCTGAAGGGAGAGAGGAGAGAGATGTGAGGCCTGGAGGGAGAGAGGAGAGAAATGTGAGGCCTGGAGGGAGAGAGATGTGAGGCCTGCAGGGAGAGAGGAGAGAGATGTGAGGCCTGGAGGGAGGGAGGAGAGAGATGTGAGGCCTGGAGGGAGAGAGGAGAGAGATGTGAGGCTTGGAGAGAGATGTGAGTCCAGGAGGGAGAGAGGAGAGAGATGTGAGGCCTGAAGGGAGGGAGGAGAGAGATGTGAGGCCAGGAGGGAGAGAAGAGAGAGATGTGAGGCCAGGAGTGAGAGAGATGAGAGGCCTGGAGGGAGAGAGGAGAAAGATGTGAGGCCTGGAGGGAGAGAGGAGAGAGATCTGAGGCCTGGAGGGAGAGAGGAGAGAGATGTGAGGCCTGAAAGGAGAGAGAAGAGAAATGTGAGGCCTGGAGGGAGAGAGGAGAGAGATGTGAGGCCTGAAGGGAGGGAGGAGAGAGATGTGAGGCCAGGAGGGAGAGAAGAGAGAGATGTGAGGCCTGGAGGGAGAGAGGAGAGTGATGCAAAGCCTGGAGGGAGAGATGTGAGGCCTGGAGGGAGAGAGGAGAGATATGAGGCCTGGAGGAAGAGAGGAGAGAGATGTGAGGCCTGGAGGGAGAGAGGAGAGATATGAGGCCTGGAAGGAGAGAGGAGAGAGATGTGAGGCCTGGAGGGAGAGAGGAGAGAGATGTGAGGCCTGGAGGGAGAGAGGAGATGTGAGTCCAGGAGGGAGAGAGATGTGAGGCCTGGAGGGAGAGAGGAGAGAGATGTGAGGCCTGGAGGGAGAGAGAAGAGAAATGTGAGCCCTGGAGGGAGAGAGGAGAGAAATGTTAGGCCTGGAGGGAGAGAGGAGAGAGATGTGAGGCCTGAAGGGAGGGAGGAGAGAGATGTGAGGCCAGGAGAGAAAGAAGAGAGAGATGTGAAGCCTGAAGGGAGACATGAGAGAGATGTGAGGCCTGGAGGGAGAGAGGAGAGTGATGCAAAGCCTGGAGGGAGAGATGTGAGGCCTGGAGGGAGAGAGGAGAGATATGAGGCCTGGAGGGAGAGAGGAGAGAGATGTGAGGCCTGAGGGAGAGAGATGTGAGGCCAGGATGGAGAGAGGAGAGAGATGTGAGGCCAGGAGGGAGAGAGGAGAGAGATGTGAGGCCATGAGGGAGAGATGAGAGAAATGTGAGGCCTGGAGGGAGAGAGGAGAGTGATGCAAAGCCTGGAGGGAGATATGTGAGGCCTGGAGGGAAAGAGGAGAGATATGAAGCCTGGAGGGAGAGAGGAGAGAGATGTGAGGCCTGAGGGAGAGAGATGTGAGGCCAGGAGGGAGAGAGGAGAGAGATGTGAGGCCTGGAGGGAGAGAGGAGGGAGATGTGAGGCCAGGAGAGAGAGAGAAGAGAGATGTGAGACCTGGAGGGAGAGAGATGTGAGGCCAGGAGGGAGAGAGGAGAGAGATGTGAGGGCACGAGGGAGAGATGAGAGAGATGTGAGGCCTGGAGGGAGAGAGGGAGAGTGATGCAAAGCCTGGAGGGAGAGATGTGAGGCCTGGAGGGAGAGAGGAGAGATATGAGGCCTGGAGGGAGAGAGGAGAGAGATGTGAGGCCTGAGGGAGAGAGATGTGAGGCCAGGAGGGAGAGAGGAGAGAGATGTTAGGCCAGGACGGAGAGAGGAGAGAGATGTGAGGCCACGAGGGAGAGATGAGAGAAATGTGAGGCCTGGAGGGAGAGAAGAGAGTGATGCAAAGCCTGGAGGGAGAGAGATGTGAGGCCTGGAGGGAGAGAGGAGAGAGATGTGAGGCCTGGAGGGAGAGAGGAGGGAGATGTGAGGCCAGGAGATAGAGAGAAGAGAGATGTGAGACCTGGAGGGAGAGAGATGTGAGGCCAAGAGGGAAAGAGGAGAGAGATGTGAGGCCAGGAGGGAGAGAGGAGAGATGTGAGGCCTGGGGGGAGAGAGGAGAGAGATGTGAGGCCTGGATGGAGAGAGGAGAAAGATGTGAGGCCTGGAGGGAAAGGGGAGAGAGATGTGAGGCCTGGAGGGAAAGGGGAGAGAGATGTGAGGCCTGGAGGGAGAGAGGAGTGAGGCCAGAAGGGAGAGAGCAGAGAGATGTGAGGCCTGGAGGGAGAGAGGAGAGAGATGTGAGGCCTGAAGGGAGAGAGGAGAGAGATGTGAGGCCTGGAGGGAGAGAGGAGAGAGATGTGAGGCCTGGAGGGAAAGAGGAGAGAGACTAGAGGCCAGAAGGGAGAGAGGAGAGAGATGTGAGGCCAGAAGGGAGAGAGGAGAGAGATGTGAGGCCTGGAGGGAGAGAGGAGAGAGATATGAGGCCTGGCAGGAGAGAGGAGAGAGATGTTAGACCTGGAGGGAGTGAGGAGAGAGATGTGAGGCCTGGAGGGAGAGAGAAGAGAGATGTGAAGCCTAGAGGGAGAGAGGAGAGAGCTGTGAGGCCTGGAGGGAGAGAGGAGAGAGATGTGAGATCTGAAGGGAGAGAGGAGAGAGACGTTAGGCCAGGAGGGAGAGAGGAGAGAGACGTAAGGCCTGGAGGGAGAGAGGAGAGAGATGTGAGGCCTGGAGGGGGAGAGGAGAGAAATGTGATACCTGGAGGGAGAGAGGAGAGAGATGTGAGGCCTGGAGAGAGAGAGGAGAAAGATATTAGGAATGGAGGGAGAGAGGTGAGAGATGTGAGGCCTGGAGGGAGAGAGGAGAGATGTGAGTCCTGGAGGTAGAGAGGAGAGAGCTGTGAGGCCTGGAGGGAGAGAGCATAGAGATGTGAGGCCTGGAGGGAGAGAGGAGAGAGATTAGAGGCTAGGAGGGAGAGAGGGGAGAGATGTGAGGCCTGGAGGGGGAGAGTAGAGAGATGTGAGGCCTGGAGGGGGAGAGGAGAGAGATGTGAGGCCTGGAGGGAGAGAGGAGAGAGATGTGAGGCCTGGAGGGAGAGAGGAGACAGATGTGAGGCCTGTAGGGAGAGAGATGTGAGGCCTGGAGGGAGAGAGGAGAGAGATGTGAGACCTGGAGGGAGAGAGGAGAGATATGTGAGGCCAGGAGGGAGAGAGGAGAGAGATGTGAGGCCAGGAGGGAGAGAGGAGAGAGATGTTAGGCCTGGAGGGAGAGAGGTGAGAGATGTGAGGCCTGGAGGGAGAGAGGAGAGATGTGAGTCCTGGGGGTAGAGAGGAGAGAGCTGTGAGGCCTGGAGGGAGAGAGGATAGAGATGTGAGGCCTGGAGGAAGAGAGGAGAGAGATTAGAGGCTAGGAGGGAGAGAGGGGAGAGATGTGAGGCCTGGAGGGGGAGAGTAGAGAGATGTGAGGCCTGGAGGGAGAGAGGAGAGAGATGTGAGGCCTGGAGGGAGAGAGATGTGAGGCCTGGAGGGGGAGAGGAGAGAGATGTGAGGCCTGGAGGGAGAGAGGAGAGAGATGTGAGGCCTGGAGGGAGAGAGGAGACAGATGTGAGGCCTGGAGGGAGAGAGATGTGAGGCCTGGAGGGAGAGAGGAGAGAGATGTGAGGCCAGGAGGGAGATGTGAGACCTGGAGGGAGAGAGGAGAGAGATGTGAGGCCAGGAGGGAGATGTGAGGCCTGGAGGGAGAGAGATGTGAGGCCTGGAGGGAGAGAGGAGAGAGATGTGAGACCTGGAGGGAGAGAGGAGAGAGATGTGAGGCCAGGAGGGAGAGAGGAGAGAGATGTGAGGCTTGGAGAGAGATGTGAGTCCAGGAAGGAGAGAGGAGAGAGATGTGAGTCCAGGAGGGATAGAGGAGAGCGATATGAGGCCTGGAGGGAGAGAGATGTGAGGCCTGGAGGGATAGAAGAGGGAGGACAGAGGTGCAGAGAGGTGAGTGGTAAGAGAGGCAGAGGTAGGAGATGTGACGGGTAGAAGAGAGAAAGCTGGAGGGGTAGGATAGATAGGTAGGGCGTGACAGAGAGATGAGAGGTGCAGAGATGAAGGGGTAGAGTAAAGAGGAAAGAAGCATAAATAACAGAGAGACATAGACAAGAGGCATGAGGATCCCAGAGACATAGAGAGGCAAGAAGGGTTAGAAATAGGAGGTAGTGAATAGAGAAGGGAGGCAGAAGGCAAAAGATTCAAAGAAGGAAAGAGGAAAATGGTGCAAATCGGTAGAGCAGAAAGGGGCGAAGTTCGGCAGGGTAGCTCAAAGAGGCACAAGATGAGGAATAGGTGGAGGAGGAGAAGCAAGTGCAGAGGGGTAAAGTAGTGAAAATAGAGGCGTGAGGTAAAGAGGGGTAGAGGAGGGAGGCTCAGGGGTGGAGAGGCATGAGGTGCGGAGACGTAGAGAAGAGAGGCGAGAGGCACAGAGGAGTAGAAGAGGTAGGGGTAGATAAGGGAGACCTACCTAATACTATAATACCTATAGGTATCTTTGTAAACAGATATAGATATATATTTATATTTGTACAAGCATCGATAGATAGATAGATACAGTTGTAAACCCAATTAATGTAAGCTGTGTACTGCATGTACATATATCTGTAGTTACATACTTGTCACTTAAGCATTATATACTATATACTGTAAGTATAAGTTGTGTATTGTGTATATTTAAACATATAGTTAATTATATAGAATACATATATCTGTAATCCATTATAGTACATTATTATCATTAGTATCCTATAGTAGATTACTAGGAGGAGAGTAGTGGTAGGGGGTTAGTGTAGGAGGAGAGAAGCGTTCAGCGGAGGAGGGAAGGCAAAGGAGAAGAGGGGAGGTAAACGAAGAGCTGAGGTAGTAGGATGTGTAATATATCCTCTATCCTATGGATAGAAGATAAATACTGTAGTATATCCCATTTAATATGATAATACTTATAGGAATCTATATAAACAATATAGGTAAAGGTGTGTGTGCTAATTATATATGACGTGTCTATATCTATTTTACTTATTTATATTTACAATTTGTGCAGATGTCTGTATTTTATATATGTTTTGTCCAGTGTGTGTGTGTATATATATATATATATATATATATATATATATAAATGTATATGTACACTTATTAGGAGGTATACATATACAGTTCGGGTACATTACATAAGTGGATACTACTTACTGACTATTACAAAGGTCGCATTACATGATGGGTGAATGAGCTCAGTACAGATTTTTTCACAATACCTTGTAGTGTTTTCTGTCATTTTGTCATTTGTCCATATACAGTATGTGTAAGGTGTGTATTGCATGTATATATTTCTCTGATTATATACTGTATATATACCTGTTTTAAGTTGTACCACTTATGTAATGTATCTCTGTATACAGTAAGTGTAAGGTGTATATTTCAACAAATTGAATAGACAGATGTTATATTACATTACTATTACTAGTCTCCTATCATATATTACTATGTTTTAGCCATAGAGATGTTAGAGCAGAAATTCTGCATGACATGTTTGATCCCATCAATCACTTAGTAGCCTTATTACGATGGGTCCCTATACTAACACTTTACATATAGGGCAGGAGATCACCTTCTTATAGACTCACTGTTACAGGGCAGTTTATAAAAACTTGATCTCTGGGGTGTATAGAGAGTGGGGGTCAGTATTTATTCTAGAAGTAAAGTCTTAGTGTAGGGACCCATCTGAATGAGGTCGCCGTGACGTGGCAGATGGGCTCGCACAATTTACTAAATTGTGCGCCAAGAACCTCACGTTTATAACTGTAGTCAGTGATACATGAAAGTGTAGTCTAAGAATTATATCATTACAAGCTCCGCACCAGAAGTATCAGCTCACTTGTCAGAAATGGGTCTAGTCTGTGTATCTAGAACTGGGTCTAGTCTGTGTATCTAGAACTGGGTCTAGTCTGTATCTAGAACTGGGTCTAGTCTGTGTATATAGAACTGGGTCTAGTCTGTGTATACAGAACTGTGTCTAGTCTGTGTATACAGAACTGTGTCTAGTCTGTGTATCTAGAACTGGGTCTAATCTGCGTATATAGAACTGGGTCTAGTCTGCGTATATAGAACTGGGTCTAGTCTGCGTATATAGAACTGGGTCTAGTCTGCGTATCTAGAACTGGGTCTAGTCTGCGTATCTAGAACTGGGTCTAGTCTGCGTATCTAGAACTGGGTCTAGTCTGCGTATCTAGAACTGGGTCTAGTCTGCGTATCTAGAACTGGGTCTAGTCTGCGTATCTAGAACTGGGTCTAGTCTGCGTATCTAGAACTGGGTCTAGTCTGCGTATCTAGAACTGGGTCTAGTCTGCGTATCTAGAATTGGGTCTAGTCTGCGTATATAGTACTGGGTCTAGTCTGTGTATATAGAACTGGGTCTAGTCTGTGTATATAGAACTGGGTCTAGTCTGTGTATATAGAACTATGTCTAGTCTGTGTATATAGAACTATGTCTAGTCTGTGTATATAGAACTGGGTCTAGTCTGAGCTTCTACAACTAGGCTCTGGTTCCTCTACAAACTTTCCTGGTGTCATCAGTCCTCATCTAATCTACCTGCTATTTTACTTTCCATTCATTAAAGTGTAACATTTTCTTTATTTTTATTGCACATCATATAGGAAATGTTTCTGTAGCTGTTTTCTAGTATACTTCAGGACTGACTTCTTATTAGTAAAAAAACAAACCAGGGTGACAGCACCTATCAGATGATTTATGGTATTGGTCTTTTTGGATCTGCTGAAAGGTCCTCTGTCATTTTAACACATTGCTAGTTTTTGTTAAAGAAATAATGAAACAATGTATTTTGTCTTGTTGTCTTGTTGACCTTTGGTTGTATTACATCATTGTAACCAGATGTTTGTATATCATTTGCTTGTATATAATATGCTGTAGTGGTCACATCCAGTACATGCCTATGAGGAGGGCTGGCTCCAGATTTGTGTGGGCTTTTGGGCAACAGATCCTCAGTGGGCCGCTTTTGGAACAACTCTTATGCACTGTAGCAAAAAGACAACCGAAATTGGGTGGTTTTTGCTCAGGCAGATGTACTGGAGTGGGCTGTAATATAGTCCATTCCATACAAGCGGATAGAACCTGTTCAGACATCAGAAAGTATCGCAGAATGCCTCTTTATTTGCTGCCACCGGCTCATAGTGGTGGAATATACACACATATATATATATATATATATATATATATATATATATATATATATATATATATATATACACACACTAACATCCTATTAATATTATAAATGTGAAAGTTTGTGAGTTTGGATGTTTGTGGGTTTGTGTGTTCGGATGTTTGTTAGTCAATCACGCAAAACCCGCTTGACCGATTTGGCTGAAATTTTCCACAAACATAGTTAGTACACCCCATTGCGCAATAGGCTACTTTTCGTCACAATAGCGCACATACGTTTTTCCCAGGACCCCCACAAACCCCAAACTCACATCACTATCTCTGCAATCTCACACACTTTGGACCCCGATTTGGCTGAAATTTTCCACAAACATAGTCCCTACACTCGATTGCGCAATAGGCTACTTTTTGTCACAATAGCTCACATACGTTTTTCCCAGGACCCTTTGGATGTTCTGATGTTTGGCGGTCAATCACGCAAAAACCGCTCCACCGATTTGGCTGAAATTTTCCACAAACATAGTCCCTACACTCGATTGCGCAATAGGCTACTTTTTGTCACAATAGCGCACATACGTTTTTCCCAGGACCCTTTGGATGTTCGGATGTTTGGCGGTCAATCACGCAAAAACCGCTCCACCGATTTGGCTGAAATTTTCCACAAACATAGTCCCTACACTCGATTGCGCAATAGGCTACTTTTCGTCACAATAGCGCACATACGTTTTTCCCAGGACCCTTTGGATGTTCAGATCTTTGGCGGTCAATCACGCAAAAACCGCTCCACCGATTTGGCTGAAATTTTCCACAAACATAGTCTCTACACTCGATTGCGCAATAGGCTACTTTTCGTCACAATAGCGCACATACGTTTTTCCCAGGACCCCCACAAAACCCAAACTCACATCACTATCTCTGCAATCTCACACACTTTGGACCATAGCAAGCCACAAAATTCATATTACCCCCTACAGCAGAGGTCAGCAACCCCTGGCACACATGCCAAGAGTGGCACTCCTGCCATATTTCACTGGCATGCCAGCAGCACAGGACCTGCAAGAGTTAAATAAAGTCTCTGCTAGAGCTGAGGCATAAGGACACTCCCCTTTGCGAGATGTGCAGGAAACCCAGGGGGTGGAGCTTAATCGCTCAGGTCTCTGCCTGCTATAGTGATAGCTCCTGCCGAAGCTGCTAGCAAACTGAAAGTAAGAAACACACAGCTCCCTTCCTGTAGTTCCTATTCTCATTAATGTCAGGCATTTGGGGTTATTAGTTTAGTCTTAGTAACTCCATGTGCCTCACATTAATAGGAATAAACCCCATCATGTCCCTCATATTAACCCCTGTGTGCCCCATATAAAGGTTACTAATATGTGAGACATATGGAGGCACTAATAAAAGACCTCAGTAATGAAGATACTTAATTATTACCTCCAAGTCTCTCACATATCAGTAACTAGAGATGAGCGAGTACTGTTGGGATCAGCCGATCTGAACAGCACGCTCCATAGAAATGAATGGATGCACCTGGTACTTCCGCTTGGACGTAGCCAGCGCGCTTAACCCCCCGCGTGCCGGCTACGTCCATTAATTTCTATGCGAGCGTGCTGTTCGGATCGGCTGATCCCAACAGTACTCGCTCATCTCTATCAGTAACTCTTACACTGGGGTTAATGTGAGGGACATGATGGGGTTAATTGCTATTAATAAGAGGCGCATGGAGTTACTAAACTGTCATGCACAGGGCCAGACTTTATGTTGCTTACTCAAGAGTATCCTGTGCCCAAAACTTACATGTACTGGCGGAAAATAACAAATCATACAATGTCGTATATCGAAGTATATTAACCTGAAATACCTCTGTCCCAAAGACACTATGTACAGTTTATACCAACACCGTATAGCAGCTGAAATACAAATTACATTCAACACAAAAGTCTCATGTGCTCTCAGAATTACAGCAACAACAAGATACACAGTTACATTTTATATCCCATCCCTTATACACAGTACGAAAACCTTACCCACGCCTGTATATACCCACTTCTACAATCACCGCAGACGAAGTCGCGGGTACCAGCTAGTATAAATATATCTATGCAAGGGCATAACTAGCAAAAACTGGGTCCCATAGCAAACCTTGATCTTTCCTGTCCCCCACACGGTGTAACACCCCATTTACACACCTGTAAACTCAGTATAATGTCCCATCGCAATCCCTCCACACAGTATAATATCTCAAAACACCCCTTCACATATCCTGAAGCCACACCCCTTCACATATCCTGAAGCCACACCCCTTCACATATCCTGAAGCCACACCCCCAAAACAACACCTGTACAAACCTGACCTGTATTTTTGGATTGATACGGTGACATCCCTAACCCCAGTATGTAATAGTATGGTGGATAGTAATAACTAAATAGTTCTACCAAGTACAATGATGAGAGGGAATTAAAGACTGGACGCCATTTGATGGAAGTGTATATCATTACATGTGTTTGTGGACAAAAATATAATTTTAAAAAACACTATGGAGTTTTTGGCATCTTCAGAATGCATGTACATATACAGGTGAGCTTGCTTTGGTTACAATCCAAAGTGAAAGGAGTTCAAGACCACACTGATGTACAGTATCTTCTAGTGAACAGTATTTCATAAATGCAATTAACAACAACAACAAAAAAAAAAAATATCCAAAGACATCTATGGCCTTTACAGGGGTTTTCCAGGTTGGAAGCCATATTTTATATATGACCTATTCTCAGACCCCGCAGCGATCAGTTGTTCCAGACAGTCTTCAAGTTGCAGGCACAGCTACTCCTCAGTATACAGTAGGTTCCAGCACCAACACCATTGAAAACAATGGGAGGAACAACCAGTGACAGAACTGGGGTTGTGGCTCCTCTTCTCCCCAGTCCTTGGATCTCTCCAGACACTCTGTCCATATGCAATGAATTGGTAGTATACCATGGTAAAAAGAAGAAAACATGGATGAACATGAATTTTTAGTCGTGTCCTTTGTGGGTAGGTGAAGTATCCTGGTAAAGCAATTCAACAGCGAGAGGTGACAGTGCTCACTTAAGCCACAGGGGGTCCTACTCAAGAAAGATCCAAATAGAACGTACATCTTCAACTCTCAGAAAGAACGCTATGATGGGTTATACACCAAAGATATGCAAATAATAAGCATTATATGGACGGCCACAATGGGTTCCCAATACAGCAGGCGTGACTAGCGATTAGTCCAGTGATGTCATACAGTATATACAGAATAAAATAGATAAAGGAGTAAATAAGTAAATATATTGCCGCACAAACAATTCATCATAAAAGAGTTAGATCATTACAAAAAGTCTGAGAGAGCCCAATAAATCATTTCATAGTCCATTGCAAGATATACACCAAGACCAGATCAATAACAAAATCAGTAAAAATACATAAAGTCTGCTCAAAAGCGCAAAAATCATTGTCTAAGAGTTAAAGGGGCTCTATGATTGGGAAAAGTTATTCTAAGATAAGCACATCCTTGCATAAGCTTTAGAATGAAAGATTATGAATGATAATCTGTTTTCCCTTAGCCCAAACAGCAGCACAACTGGGGTGTTCCTGCCCCTATGAGCTGTTAGGACAGGGGGAATTTTTAATTACCTAACAGCTTTGACCTCTATAAGAGTCCGGAAGACCAACTCTCCCTTGTGTTAGTAGCAAGTATAAAGTACAGCGTCTATTTCATAGAAATAATATAAAATAGTACAACATAGTACAAAATACAGCATAGGGAGGGAGCCTTGTGCTGCTGTTTGGGCTAAGGGAAAACAAATTATCATTCATAATCTTTCATTCCCCCTACGCCCAACAGCAGCACAATTGGGGATTTAGCAAGTATAGCTTTTACCCTAGGGTGGGTGATCCTGGCAGACTGATGCCAACACAGAGTTTCCAAACGCTGTAGAATCCGTCGTTCGCCAATCCAGTTTAAAATGCTTGGCAAATGTTAGATGCGAACTCCAAGAAGCCGCGGCACATATCTGCTCCAAGGAAAGGGACCGCCTTTCGGCCCAAGATGTTGCCACTGCTCGGGTGGCATGGGCACGGACAAAGTCTGGTACCGGAAGATCTTGAGCACGTAGGGAGCAGATAATGGCTTCCTTGATCCATCTCGGTGAGATGGTGAAAGATGTCTTGGTTTAGAGACCATTCTCCTGAGGCTGTCGAACCTCTGCTGAGCTGATCCGCCAGGATGTTCAGACAACCTCGGATGTGTACCGCTGACAACTGGAGAAGATTCTGTTCTGCACAGGCGAAGATCAAGTTGGTAACCTGCAGAAGAAAGGGGGACCTGGTTCCCCCCTGCTTGTTGATGTAACGGACTTCCGTCAGGTTGTCCGTCCGTATCTTGACTGCTTTCCCCCACAGAACAGGCGCAAACGTCAGAAGTGCTCGGTGAACTGTCGTAAGCTTGTGCCAATTGGATGAGCGCATTCTCTCCAGATGGTTCCATGTACCTTGCGCCGGGGTCTCCCCCAGATGAGCTCCCCATCCTGTGAGGGAGGCATCTGTTGTCAACAGGGTCCAGGTGAACCTGACCGAGGACTGCCCATCGCGGAGATGGGACCACCAGGCTAGTGAGCATCTGGTGCTGATGGTTAACTTGATAGGCTTCTGTAGTCCCGAAGGACTGTGATTCCAGACTCTCAAGATCTCGCTCTGCAGTGGGTGCATGTGCCACAGGGCCCAGGGGACTGCTTCTATGGAGGTGGAGATCAAGCCTAGGACCTTCATGGCCATCCTAATCGTAACCTTCCTGGTGACAGAGAGATGATGAACCGCTCGAGCAATATTTTCCTTGCGAGAAGAAGGCAGAGAGATCCTCATGTTGAGAGTCTAAAATGAAACCCAGGAGCTGGATTCGTGTTGATGGAATTACGACGGACTTTTGCCAGTTTATTAGTCAGCCCAGCTGGCTTAGCAAAGCTACTACGGTCTGTACCTGCGTGGTGAGGACCTCCTTTGACTGAGCCTTGAGAAGCCAGTCGTCCAGATATGGGACTATGAAGATCCCTTGGAGGCGCAGGGTGGAGTGACCGGAGCTATCACCTTTGTGAAGGTGTGGGGGGGCTGATGATATGCCGAATGGGAGGGCGGTGAACTGAAGGTGCAGTAATCTTCCGTCCATGTATATTGCAACTCTTAGAACTTTCTTGTGTGCGGGAAAGATAGGTACATGGAGATATTAGATTCAGGGTGACGAAGTGATCTCCAGGCTGCAGAAAGGCTAGCACAGACTTGATGGTTTCCATACAGAAACGTACCTTGTGGATGAACTGATTCATGTACCTGAGATTGATAATCATTCGCCATCCGCCTGAAGTCTTGGGTACCAGGAAAACCGGAGAGTAGACACCTTGGCCTTGTTCCGCCTGAGGAACAGGTTCCAGAGCTGCTTTGTCCACGTATTCTTGGACGGATCTCTCCAGATGAAGTTGTTTGGGGCCCTGAAAAGGGCAAGTTGTTATAAACCTGTCTACAGGATGAGATGTGAAGACTATCCTGTAGCCTTCCTGCACCGTTTGAATGACCCAGGGATCCCGGGTGTGCAGACGCCAGGCAGCCAGATGATAGGAAAGACAGCCGCCTACTTCGGAGGGCATTGGGGGGAGGGAGGTAACACCGTCAGAGGGTCTTTCTTCGTTCACGGGAGGTTCCGCGTCCTCTACCTCTGGAGCCTCTCTGGGAAGATCCACGACCTCGAAAGAATCTTCGCCTCTCAGCAGGTTGGGGAAGATTCTTCCCCTTAGAATCAGTGAGGCCCTCCATTATTCTGTCCAGCTCTCTGCCAAAGAGCCTACCTGGTTCAAAGGGGAGCGAGCAGAGGCTGAACTTCAAAGAGTTGTCTACTCGCCGAGGCTTTAGCCATGCCCATAGGGGACGTCTGGCCGGAGTGGAGAACGCCATAGCTCTGGCAGCCAGTCTTGCCTGGAAACGTGTGAGATGGTCAACCAGCAGGTTGGTGTCTTTCACTGCCGACGAAGGTAAGAATCCAGGGGGGGGGGAGAGGGAGCCCCGACCCCTGTAAGAGGCCAGAACACCTCTCCCCCAACCACATGTCCCACAGGACAGAAAAAAACACAAGTGGGAGTTGGTCTTCCGGCGTCTTATAGAGGTCAAAGCTGTTAGGTAATTAAAAATTCCACCTGTCCTAACAGCTCATAGGGGCAGGAATACCCCAGTTGTGCTGCTGTTGGGCGTAGGGGGAAAGGCTATTCCACACCTACCGTTAGTATGTAAATTGCCTCAGTAGATTTGGAATAAGTCCGTTTTTATTCATATGTTAATGAGCTTAGACCATGCAGCGGAAGTGTCTGTGTGCACTGTCTGCTCTATGTGTATGTATAGCAGAGAAGACTCATCAGCACAGCAGCCTCTGCTATACATACTGTATATACATATAGAGCAGACAGTGCACACAGACACTTACTGTGCACGGTCTAAGCTCATTAACATTTGACTTATTCAAAATCTACTGAGGCAATTTACATACAAAAGGTAGGTGTGAAATAGCCTATCCAAAAATGACTTTTCCCAACGATAGAGCCCCTTTAAGAGGATTAAATTTAGACTGAGATACCAGTAAGTCTCCACTAGATGTCAGTATTGCTGCAAGTCCAAAGATAAGACTAGATCACTTTAATATTTCCTATACTGGGAATAAGGAATATGGGACAAACAAGTAAGGCTGTGTTACAAAGGCCATTCTACTCCGACCTTCCATTCTTTTCTTCTCTCCACTCTTTCTGATAAAATCTGTTTCTTCTGTTATGCTAATTACGATCACAGAGCAGCGGGGGTGCTCTCCCTGTGCTCTGAGCACCCCTACATTATAATCTTCCACCGCCCCTTAGCTCATCGTGTTCACTCCCCTCTTCCTCTTCTCCGTCTCTTCTGCCTTTCGCAGATATCGAACGCAGCGCTGTAACAGACCACCATAAAATGTAGAAGAAAAGAATGGAAGGTCGGAATAGAATGGTCCTTGTACAAGGTATTCCTACATGCCATTGATTAAAAAGGTGTTTTTCTAATGATAAATCACATCTAGAGTATCATCCAAATGATAGAAGGGTCCAAATAAAGAATGCGGACAACATAAAATGGTATAGTCCTTTCCAGAGTATATAAAGGGAGTCTATCATTGCTATGTTACATCTGTAAATAAGCCCGTCATTATAGAAAAGTACAGTCCTATGAAAAAGTTTGGGCACCCCTATTAATCTTAATCATTTTTAGTTCTAAATATTTTGGTGTTTGCAACAGCCATTTCAGTTTGATATATCTAATAACTGATGGACACAGTAATATTTCAGGATTGAAATGAGGTTTATTGTACTAACAGAAAATGCGCAATATGCATTAAACCAAAATTTGACCGGTGCAAAAATATGGGCACCTCAACAGAAAAGTGACATTAATATTTAGTACATCCTCCTCTTGCAGAGATAACAGCCTCTAGTTGCTTCCTGTAGCTTTTAATCAGTTCCTGGATCCTGGATGAAGGTATTTTGGACCATTTCTTTCTACAAAACAATTCAAGTTCAGTTAAGTTTGATGGTCGCCGAACATGGACAGCCCGCTCTCAAATGATCTGAAAACAAAGATTGTTCAACATAGTTGTTCAGGGGAAGGATACAAAACGTTGTCTCAGAGATTTAACCTGTCAGTTTCCACTGTGAGGAACATAGTAAGGAAATGGAAGACCACAGGGACAGTTCTTGTTAAGCCCAGAAGTGGCAGGCCAAGAAAAATATCAGAAAGGCAGAGAAGAAGAATGGTGAGAACAGTCAAGGACAATCCACAGACCACCTCCAAAGAGCTGCAGCATCATCTTGCTGCAGATGGTGTCACTGTGCATCGGTCAACTATACAGCGCACTTTGCACAAGGAGAAGCTGTATGGGAGAGTGATGAGAAAGAAGCCGTTTCTGCACGTACGCCACAAATAGAGTTGCCTGAGGTATGAAAAAGCACATTTGGACAAGGCAGTTTCATTTTGGAAACAAAAATTTAGTTGTTTGGTTATAAAAAAAAGGCGTTATGCATGGCGTCCAAAAAGAAACAGCATTCCAAGAAAAACACATGCTACCCACTGTAAAGTTTGGTGGAGGTTCCATCATGCTTTGGGGCTGTGTGGCCAATGCCGGCATCGGGAATCTTGTTAAAGTTGAGGGTCGCATGGATTCCACTCAGTATCAGCAGATTCTTGAGAATAATGTTCAAGAATCAGTGACGAAGTTGAAGTTACGCCGGGGATGGATATTTCAGCAAGACAATGATCCAAAACACCGCTCCAAATCCTCAGGCATTCATGCAGAGAAACAATGACAATGTTCTGGAATGGCCATCCCAGTCCCCAGACCTGAATATCATTGAACATCTGTGGGATGATTTGAGAGTGGGCTGTCCATGCTCGGCGACCATCTAACTTAACTGAACTTGAATTGTTTGTCCAAAATACCTTTATCCAGGATCCAGGAACTGATTAAAAGCTACAGGAAGCGACTAGAGGTTGTTATCTTTGCAAAAGGAGGATCTACTAAATATTAATGTCACTTTTCTGTTGAGGTGCCCATACTTTTGCACCGGTCAAATTTTGGTTTAATGCATATTGCACATTTTCTGTTAGTACAATAAACCTCATTTCAATCCTGAAATATTACTGTGTCCATCAGTTATTAGATATATCAAACTGAAATGGCTGTTGCAAATACCAAAATATTTAGAACTAAAAATGATTAAGATTAATAGGGGTGCCCAAACTTTTTCATAGGACTGTATCTGTAGCTCACCATACAAAGGATCTTCTAAGCAGCATGAACCTCAGGGCGCCGCACAAAGCTTCTGCGGACTTGGAGTAATATAGCAATCCTTCAATTTAGAATAAAAATCGCCATCTCTCTGAAGTTAGCAGAAAATGTCACTTTTAATCCATAAGAATAAAAATATACAAACAAGAGAAGAAAAAAAGGAAAGTATAAAAAAAAAATAACGGGTTTTTTCCGCTTCCCATTGATTTCAATAGGTTTTTCAAGGCAAAATCTGCATGAAGATTGCTCATGTCACTTTTTTTTTCCTCTAGCTGAAAAAAATCAGATAGAGGAGAAAACTGCTACTGACTACCATGGAAATGAATGGGAGACGGTTTTTGTGGTGGATACCGCCTCATAATCAACCTGCAAAACCCCATGTGAACCCTTTCCAGGCTCATGTTTTTATGTATAACTAGCTTTTACCCGCGACTTCGTCTGCGGTGATTTGAGAATTGGGCGGACACAGACGTGTGAAACTGTAAAAGTGCTTTAAAAAGTTTGGTGGGCTAGCAAATGTGATGTGTTATATTGTGTATGTCGTGATACAGACAATGTGATGTGTTGTATTGTGTATGTTGTGATACAGACAATGTGATGTGTTGTATTGTGTCAGACAATGTGATGTGTTGTTTTGTGTATGTCGTGATACAGACAATGTGATGTGTTATATTGTGTCAGACAATGTGATGTGTTGTATTGTGTATGTCGTGATACAATGTGATGTGTTGTATTGTGTATGTTGTGATACAGACAATGTGATGTGTTGTATTGTGTCAGACAATGTGATGTGTTGTATTGTGTCAGACAATGTGATGTGTTGTATTGTGTATGTCGTGATACAGACAATGTGATGTGTTGTATTGTGTCAGACAATGTGATGTGTTGTATTGTGTATGTCGTGACACAGACAATGTGATGTGTTATATAGTGGAAAGCTATATGTAAATGTGAGTGAGTAGAGTGAGGGCTACTCCTGAGGTGACAGTAAGGAGTGTGCAGGCAGGTTGAGGTAGGAAATGCCAGGCAGTGTGTGTGAGTCTATAGCTGGGGCTAGGTGTCCTGCTTTTGTGAGTCTCCTGCTAGGAAGCCATGTTGTTTAGTGGCACCAAAAGTAGCCTGCGACTCCATCCTGAGGGAAAACTATGTTTGTGGAAAATTGCACGCAAATCCGTCCAGGCGTTTTAGCGTGATTGAGGAACAAACATCCAAACTCACAAACATCCAAACACACAAACTTTCACACTTATATCCTACTATTATACTGTATGTAATAATAAGAACATAAAAGAAAGAACAACTTTATTAAACAATGGCTCAGTAAAGTGGTGTTGACATTACCGCCGCTGTCCACTGTTTCCATTGTAAACCCTGGGGACACTGGACAGGGGACGGCTTGCCGGTGGTCAGCTTTATAACCCCTTCATTTGTACGTGCAGGACTTTCTGTCTGTGCAACAAAAAAAAAAACGTTTCCAGGCGGAGAGGCCACATATGGACACCGGTGGTCACCTTTAAAAATCCATTCAAAACAGTGGGTTTTAAAGCTGACCCCCAGCAAGCCGTCCCCTGTCCAGTTTCTCCGGGGTTTACTATCGAAACCCTGGTGCAGACTGCGGCCGTAGTGTGAATCCAGCCTAAGATAATATATCTGCCCATGTTATGTAATCCTATTAATATTATAAATGTGAAAGTTTGTGAGTTTGTGTGTTTGGATGTTTGCATGTTCGGATGTTTGTTCTTCAATCACGGAAAAACCGCTCCACCGATTTGGCTCAAATTTTCCAAAAACATAGTTAATACACCCGATTGCATAATAGGCTACTTTTCGTCACAATAACGCACATACGTTTTTCCCAGGACCCACGCAAAAAGCCAACTCACATCACTATCTCTGCAATCTCACACACTTTGGACCATAGGAAGCCCTAAAACTTCACATTCCCCTCTGCAGCCTAGCCCCTAACCCCACACAATCACATATACATATACTTTACCACTTTGCCCCTTACCTTAACGATACTCCAGGAGGCTCTCTTTAACGCTCCGGAGCAGCCATGTTTGCCGACCCCCACCGCTCTGACAATCCACGACACCGCCCACCCATGTCAATACCCCTAGGTGGTCTAATAAATGCAAAAAAAAAGTTTAAAAAAAGTAAGAAAAAATAAATATATATATATATATATATATATATATATATATATATATATATATATATAAAAAGGATTAAAAATTCAAATCACCCCCCTTTCCGTAGAACACATATAAGAGTAGTTAAAAACTGTGAAACACATACATGTTAGATATCCCCGCGTCCGAAATCGCCCGCTCTACAAAGCTATACAAATATTTTTCCTGTTCGGTAAGCGCCGTAGCGGGAAAAATGGTCAAAAGTGCCAAACCGCCGTTTTTTCACTGTTTTGATTCTGATAAAAATTTAAATAAAAAGTGATCAAAGCAATAACATTTCCCGAAAATGGTAGAACTACAAAGTACACCCGGTCCCGCAAAAAAGACGCCCTATACATCCCCATACACGCACATATAAAAAAGTTACGGCTGTCGGAATATGGCAACTTTTCAAAAAATAATTTTTTAACACAGTTTTGGATTTTTTTTAAGGGGTCAAAATGTAAAGAAAACCATATAAATTTGGTATCCCCGGAATCGTAACGAAAAACAGAATACAGGGGACATGTCATTTTGGTTGCACAGTGAACGCCGTAAAACCAAAGCCCGTAAGAAAGTCGCAGAAATGCATTTTTTCTTCAAATCCACCCCGTTCTGAATTTTTTCCCTGCTTCCCAGTACATTATATAGAATAAATAATGGTGGCATCATGAAGAAAAATTTGTCCCAGGAAAAATTAAGACCCATATGGCTCTGAGAGCGGAGAAATAAAAAAAATTATGGGGTTTAGAAGGAGGGGAGTCAAAAACGAAAATCAAAAAATGCCATCGACAGGAAAGGGTTAACTTCAAATCCCTCTGTCCCAAAGTCACTATGTAAAGTTTCTCACAACACCGTATATATAGCAGCTCACATACAACTCAACTTCAACACAAAAGTCTCACGTATTCTCTGAATTATAGAAAAAACAAGATACAAAGTTACATTTCATATCCCATCCCTTATACACAGTACGAAAACCTTACCCACGCCTGTATATACCCACTTCTACAATCACCGCAGACGAGGTCGCGGGTACCAGCTAGTGGTACATAGATGCCAATCTGTATTCTAAGTACTGCTTATACATCATCTTGTAAGCAGATCTGAGTGTACTTGTACTGATATTATATACTGATAATATCTTATGCATATATCTGGCCGTCCATAATAAAAAATGTCTAGAATCTGCATATACTTTATACTGAGTACCAGTGACGTAACTACCGTGGTAGCAGCTGCCACAGGGCCTGGGCCATTAGGGGGCCCGGTGACAGCCGCTACAGCTGCGGTTTTTTTTTTTTTTTTTTTAATAGGCCGTTTAATAAGCCGTTACAGGCCCTATTTACTTGCTGATCCTGGCTGGGCCGGGATCGGTAAGTGACACCGCGGGCCCTACAAATACTATCATTATACTCGGGGGTCTTTGCAGGCCTCCTTCCTAGTTGTCTGACGTCTCTGACGTCACATGAACACGGCCTGCTTCCCGGGTCATGTGACATCTGACGTCATAGAAGAAGGACGGCAGCGGAGAACACAGTGTAGGAGCCGGGAACAGGTAAGAAACAGTGGTTTTTTAATGTTTTTATTCCCCTGGGTCTCCGATTATTATACTCTGGGGTCTGAAAAGACATAGAAGGAGGGGAGTCAAAGACGTAAAACCGGGGGGGGGGGGGGGGGTTGGGGGGGAGTTATCAGCACTATGATCCACCCCCGGTATCACCACCGCTCACACCCCGGAGATTTCTTACTTTCATACTTTGTATCTTTCTGTCTGTATTTGAACCCTACACATTGTACAGCGCTGCGGAATATGTTGGCGCTATAGAAATAACATGTATTATTATTATTATTATTCTATTTCCTATACAAGCTGTGGGGCGGCTCATGCTCGGGTGTCATGCTTACTACAGCTCAGGCTGCGGCCTAGTACAGGACAGCAGGGGCTCATCAGAATCTCAGGACTGGTCACATCATGAGATCACAGTGTCACACTTCCATCACTCGGCTTGTCACAGTCATTCCATGGAAACCAGGACCAGTAAGGCGGCCATTTTCAGCCCACAAGATCAAGCAATCGCTCCATTAAGATCTCCAGTACTGAGGTGTCCTGCTTGTGAGTTCGGAGGAGGGAGAAGTCTGTCCAGGAACAGCCGAGCCTTGACCAGAAGGACGTCACAGTTACTGCAGGATTTAGGAGGAGCAGGAAGTCTCCATTTGTGTCTGGAGGATCCATGCAAGACAGGTGAGAGCTGGGGGAGAGGTCACCTGTCCCCTCACTGGGTTACCCAGGGCTCAGTTGGGCGGCCCATGGATTATATTGGGTGCAGTCTAATGACTTCTGCCCCTGTAGCCATGACAGTGGGGTGCGGGCGGGTAATTATTAGGGGGAGCGAGAGAGACCGTCCTCAGGACCTTAGTGGTCCTCAGAGGTGGAGGATCGGTCAGGGACACTGTCCTGCTTATTGGGCAACAAAGGGGAACAGTAAGGAGGGAATGGGGGCAATTACCAATATGTGAGCCTGGGTCTGTCACTGTATATGGAGGGGGCACATGTATATCACTGTATGGGGGTATATGTCTGCCATTAGATATATGGGTACATGGGTCTGTCACTGTATATGGAGGGGGCACATGTATATCACTGTATGGGGGTATATGTTTGCCATTATATATATGGGTACATGGGTCTGTCACTGTATATGGAGGGAGCACATGTATATCACTGTATGGCGGTATATGTCTGCCATTATATATATGGGTACATGGGACTGTCACTGTATATGGAGGAGGTACATGTATATCACTGTATGGCGGTATATGTCTGCCATTATATATATGGGTACATGGGTCTGTCACTGTATATGGAGGGGGCACATGTATATCACTGTATGGGGGTATATGTCTGCCATTATATATATGGGTACATGGGTCTGTCACTGTATATGGAGGGAGCACATGTATATCACTGTATGGCGGTATATGTCTGCCATTATATATATGGGTACATGGGTCTGTCACTGTATATGGAGGGAGCACATGTATATCACTGTATGGCGGTATATGTCTGCCATTATATATATGGGTACATGGGTCTGTCACTGTATATGCAGGGGGCACATGTATATCACTGTATGGCGGTATATGTCTGCCATTATATATATGGGTCTGTCACTGTATATGGAGGGGGCACATGTATATCACTGTATGGCGGTATTTGTCTGCCATTATATATATGGGTACATGGGTCTGTCACTGTATATGGAGGGAGCACATGTATATCACTGTATGGCGGTATATGTCTGCCATTATATATATGGGTACATGGGTCTGTCACTGTATATGGAGGGGGCACATGTATATCACTATATGGCGGTATATGTCTGCCATTATATGTATAGGTACATGGGTCTGTCACTGTATATGCAGGGGGCACATGTATATCACTGTATGGGGGTATATGTCTGCCATTATATATGTGGGTCTGTCACTGTATATGTAGGGGGCACATGTATATCACTGTATGGCGGTATATGTCTGCCATTATATATATGGGTACATGGGTCTGTCACTGTATATGGAGGGAGCACATGTATATCACTGTATGGCGGTATATGTCTGCCATTATATGTATAGGTACATGGGTCTGTCACTGTATATGGAGGGAGCACATGTATATCACTGTATGGGGGGATATGTCTGCCATCATATATATGGGTACATGGTGCTGTCACTGTATATGGAGGGGGCACATGTATATCACTGTATGGGGGTATATGTCTGCCATTATATATATGGGTCTGTCACTGTATATGTAGGGGACACATGTATATCACTGTATGGCGGTATATGTCTGCCATTATATATATGGGTACATGGGTCTGTCACTGTATATGGAGGGGGCACATGTATATCACTGTATGGCGGTATATGTCTGCCATTATATGTATAGGTACATGGGTCTGTCACTGTATATGGAGGGGACACATGAATATCACTGTATGGCGGTATATGTCTGCCATTATATGTATAGGTACATGGGTCTGTCACTGTATATGGAGGGGACACATGTATATCACTGTATGGCGGTATATGTCTGCCATTATATATATGGGTACATGGGTCTGTCACTGTATATGGAGGGGACACATGTATATCACTGTATGGGGGTATATGTCTGCCATTATATGTATAGGTACATGGGTCTGTCACTGTATATGGAGGGGACACATGTATATCACTGTATGGCGGTATATGTCTGCCATTATATATATGGGTACATGGGTCTGTCACTGTATATGGAGGGGACACATGTATATAACTGTATGGCGGTATACGTCTGCCATTATATATATGGGTACATGGGTCTGTCACTGTATATGGAGGGAGCACATGTATATCACTGTATGGGGGTATATGTCTGCCATTATATATATGGGTACATGGGTCTGTCACTGTATATGCAGGGGGCACATGTATATCACTGTATGGCGGTATGTGTCTGCCATATGTATGGGTACATGGGTCTGTCACTGTATATGGAGGGGACACATGTATATCACTGTATGGGGGTATATGTCTGCCATTATATATATGGGTACATGGGTCTGTCACTGTATATGGAGGGGGCACATGTATATCACTGTATGGGGGTATATGTCTGCCATTATATATATGGGTACATGGGACTGTCACTGTATATGGAGGGGGCACATGTATATCACTGTATGGGGGTATATGTCTGCCATTATATATTTGGATACATGGGTCTGTCACTGTATATGGAGGGGGCACATGTATATCACTGTATGGCGGTATATGTCTGCCATTATATATATGGGTACATGGGTCTGTCACTGTATATGGAGGGGGCACATGTATATCACTGTATGGCGGTATATGTATGCCATTATATATATGGGTACATGGGTCTGTCACTGTATATGGAGGGAGCACATGTATATCACTGTATGGCGGTATATGTCTGCCATTATATATATGGGTACATGGGTCTGTCACTGTATATGGAGGGGGCACATGTATATCACTATATGGCGGTATATGTCTGCCATTATATGTATAGGTACATGGGTCTGTCACTGTATATGCAGGGGGCACATGTATATCACTGTATGGGGGTATATGTCTGCCATTATATATATGGGTCTGTCACTGTATATGTAGGGGGCACATGTATATCACTGTATGGCGGTATATGTATGCCATTATATATATGGGTACATGGGTCTGTCACTGTATATGGAGGGAGCACATGTATATCACTGTATGGCGGTATATGTCTGCCATTATATATATGGGTACATGGGTCTGTCACTGTATATGGAGGGGGCACATGTATATCACTATATGGCGGTATATGTCTGCCATTATATGTATAGGTACATGGGTCTGTCACTGTATATGGAGGGAGCACATGTATATCACTGTATGGGGGGATATGTCTGCCATCATATATATGGGTACATGGTGCTGTCACTGTATATGGAGGGGGCACATGTATATCACTGTATGGCGGTATATGTCTGCCATTATATGTATAGGTACATGGGTCTGTCACTGTATATGGAGGGGACACATGAATATCAGTGTATGGCGGTATATGTCTGCCATTATATGTATAGGTACATGGGTCTGTCACTGTATATGGAGGGGACACATGTATATCACTGTATGGGGGTATATGTCCGCCATATGTATAGGTACATGGGTCTGTCACTGTATATGGAGGGGGCACATGTATATCACTGTATGGGGGTATATGTCTGCCATTATATATATGGGTACATGGGACTGTCACTGTATATGGAGGGGGCACATGTATATCACTGTATGGGGGTATATGTCTGCCATTATATATATGGGTACATGGGACTGTCACTGTATATGGAGGGGGCACATGTATATCACTGTATGGGGGTATATGTCTGCCATTATATATATGGGTACATGGGACTGTCACTGAATATGGAAGGGGCACATGTATATCACTGTATAGCGGTATATGTCTGCCATTACATATATATGGGTCTGTCCCTGTATATGGAGGGGCACATGTATTTCACTGTATGGCGGTATATGTCTGCCATCCTATTAATATTATAAATGTGAAAGTTTGTGAGTTTGTGTGTTTGGATGTTTGCATGTTCGGATGTTTGTTCCTCATTCACGGAAAAACCGCTCCACTGATTTGGCTGAAATTTTCCACAAACATAGTTAATACACCCGATTAAACAATAGGCTACTTTTCGTCACAATAGCGCACATACGTTTGTACCAGGACCCCCACAAAACCCAAACTCACACCACCATCTCTGCAATCTCACACACTTTGGACCATAGCAAGCCACAAAATTCATATTGCCCTCTACAGCCTCGCCCCTAACCCCACACAATCACATATACATATACTTTACCACTTTGCCCCTCACCTTACCGATACTCCAGGAGGCTCTCTTTAACACTCCGGAGCAGCCATGTTTGCCGACCCCTACCGCTCTGACAATCCGTGACACCGCCCACCCATGTCAATACCCCTAGGCGGTCTAATAAATGCAAAAAAAAAAGTTTAAAAAAAGTAAAAAAAAATATAAAAACAAAATAAAAAGGATTAAAAATTCAAATCACCCCCTTTTCCCTAGAACACATATAAAAGTAGTTAAAAACTGTAAAACACATACATGTTAGGTATCCCCGCGTCCGAAATCGCCCGCTCTACAAAGCTATACAAATATTTTTCCTGTTCGGTAAACGCCGTAGCGGGAAAAATGATCAAAAGTGCCAAACCGCCATTTTTTCACTGTTCTGATTCTGATAAAAATTTGAATAAAAAGTGATCAAAGCAATAACATTTCCCGAAAATGGTAGAACTACAAAGTACACCCGGTCCCGCAAAAAAGACGCCCTATACATCCCCGTACACGCGCGTATAAAAAAGTTACGACTGTCGGAATATGGCGACTTTTCAAAAAATAATTTCTTAACACAGTTTTGGATTTTTTTTAAGGGGTCAAAATCTAAATAAAACCATATAAATTTGATATCCCCGGAATCATAACGAAACACAGAATACAGGGGACATGTCATTTTGGTTGCACAGTGAACGCCGTAAAACCAAAGCCCGTAAGAAAGTCACAGAAATGCATTTTTTTCTTCAAATCCACCCCATTCTGAATTTTTTCCCTGCTTCCCAGTACATTATATAGAATAAATAATGGCGGCATCATGAAGAAAAATTTGTCCCAGGAAAAATTAAGACCTCATATGGCTCTGGGAGCGGAGAAATAAAAAAATTATGGGGTTTAGAAGAAGGGGAGTCAAAAACGAAAATCAAAAAATGCCATCGGCGGGAAAGGGTTAACTTCAAATACTTCTGTCCCAAAGTCACTATGTCACGTTTCTCACAACACCGTATATATAGCAGCTCACATACAAATTAACTTCAACACAAAAGTCTCACGTATTCTCTGAATTATAGAAAAAACAAGATACAAAGTTACATTTCAAATCCCATCCCTTATACACAGTACGAAAACCTTACCCACGCCTGTATATACCCACTTCTACAATCACCGCAGACGAAGTCGCGGGTACCAGCTAGTTATATATATGGGTACATGGGACTGTCACTGTATATGGAGGGGGCACATGTATATCACTGTATGGGGGTATATGTCTGCCATTATATATATGGGTACATGGGTCTGTCACTGTATATGGAGGGGGCACATGTATATCACTGTATGGCGGTATATGTCTGCCATTATATATATGGGTACATGGGTCTGTCACTGTATATGGAGGGGGCACATGTATATCACTGTATGGCGGTATATGTCTGCCATTATATATATGGGTACATGGGTCTGTCACTGTATATGGAGGGGGCACATGTATATCACTGTATGGGGGTATATGTCTGCCATTATATATATGGGTACATGGGTCTGTCACTGTATATGGAGGGGGCAGATGTATATCACTGTATGGCGGTATATGTCTGCCATTATATATATGGGTACATGGGTCTGTACCTGTATATGGAGGGGGCACATGTATATCGCTGTATGGGGGTATATGTCTGCCATTATATATATGGGTACATGGGGCTGTCACTGTATATGGAGGGGGCACATGTATATAACTGTATGGGGTATATGTCTGCCATTATATATATGGGTACATGGGTCTGTCACTGTATATGGAGGGGGCACATGTATATCACTGTATGGGGGTATATGTCTGCCATTATATATATGGGTACATGGGTCTGTCACTGTATATGGAGGGGACACATGTATATACCCCACTGACCTTATATCATCCTTCTCTTACAGGTGCTTGGACTATAATGAAGAAATGGCGATAATACTGAGAACACAAAGATCGGCATCAACAAGAAGGGAAGAATGTATATCTGTAACTGTGCCATTACTGAATGTGCATATGGAATCATGTACCCTGTGATATGTACATAGCCAATCATGTAACCCCTTGACTTGTACATAGCCAGTCATGTAACCCCGTGCCTTACATTATTGGCTATTTACAAATATAATAATATATGTGTATACTTAGAGACTGGTCTGGGATGTTACCATATAGGCCCGAAGCCTGTGCTAGTAGTACCGTATAGGCCCGAAGCCTGTGCTAGTAGTACCGTATAGGCTCGAAGCCTGTGCTAGTAGTACCATATATGCCCGAATCCTTTGCTAGTAGTACCATATAGGCCCGAAGCCTGTGCTAGTAGTACCATATAGGCCCGAAGCCTGTGCTAGTAGTACCATATAGGCCCGAAGCCTGTGCTAGTAGTACCATATAGGCCCGAAGCCTGTGCTAGTAGTACCATATAGGCCCGAAGCCTGTGCTAGTAGTACCATATAGGCCCGAAGCCTGTGCTAGTAGTACCATATAGGCCCGAAGCCTGTGCTAGTAGTACCATATAGGTCCGAAGCCTGTGCTAGTAGTACCATATAGGCCCAAAGCCTGTGCTAGTAGTACCATATAGGCCCGAAGTCTGTGCTAGTAGTACCATATAGGCCCGAAGTCTGTGCTAGTAGTACCATATAGGCCCGAAGTCTGTGCTAGTAGTACCATATAGGCCCGAAGTCTGTGCTAGTAGTACCATATAGGCCAGAAGTCTGTGCTAGTAGTACCATATAGGCCCGAAGCCTGTGCTAGTAGTACCATATAGGCCCGAAGCCTGTGCTAGTAGTACCATATAGGCCCGAAGCCTGTGCTAGTAGTACCATATAGGCCCGAAGCCTGTGCTGGTAGTACCATATAGGCCCGAAGCCTGTGCTAGTAGTACCATATAGGCCCGAAGCCTGTGCTAGTAGTACCATATAGGCCCGAAGCCTGTGCTAGTAGTACCATATAGGCCCGAAGCCTGTGCTAGTAGTACCATATAGGCCCGAAGCCTGTGCTAGTAGTAGTAGCCTGTTACTGCTAGCACAGGCTTTGGGCCTATATGGTAATATCTCAGACCATGTGACATCTGGGACATTATCATATAGGCCCAAAGCCTGCTAGGATAAAACATCCAATCCCAGAGAGGTAACACAGTTTATTATGTTTCCTCACCTCCCCTGGGGCCCCGATTATTATACTCGGGGGTCTGAAAAGAGTATAAGAGTATAATAATAATAGTTCATGAGTGAGAGACTGTGGGGCATAATAGTCGGGTGGGCAACTGTGGGGCATAATAGTCGGGTGGGCAACTGTGGGGCATAATGGGTGGGCAACTGTGGGGCATAATAGTCGGGTGGGCAACTGTGGGGCATAATAGTCGGGTGGGCAACTGTGGGGCATAATGGGTGGGCAACTGTGGGGCATAATAGTTGGGTGGGCAACTGTGGGGCATAATAGAGCTTGAAGGGTCTGCTGTGGCCCTGTAACCTCTATTATGCCCCGCAGTCTATTGTGCCACTGTGCGGTATAATATGGGCTGCAGGGGCTACTGTGGGTATATACTGGAGCGCACAATGGGTGGTGGTGATATACCTTCATTCTTTTGTGAGCGACGTATTAGGGGGGTCACGTGTTTCTAATGTAGCGGCATGCTGGTCCACTCTTCCCACTGTGTAGAGCGTTGTTAGTGGGTATATACTGGAGCGCACAATGGGTGGTGGTGATATACCTTCATTCTTTTGTGAGCGACGTATTAGGGGGATCACGTGTTTCTAATGTAGCGGCATGCTGGTCCACTCTTCCCACTGTGTAGAGCTTTGTTAGTGGGTGTATACTGGAGCGCACAATGGGTGGTGGTGATATACCTTCATTCTTTTGTGAGCGACGTATTAGAGGGATCACGTGTTTCTAATGTAGCGGCATGCTGGTCCACTCTTCCCACTGTGTAGAGCTTTGTTAGTGGGTATATATTGGAGCGCACAATGGGTGGTGGTGATATACCTTCATTCTTTTGTGAGCGACGTATTAGAGGGATCACGTGTTTCTAATGTAGCGGCATGCTGGTCCACTCTTCCCACTGTGTAGAGCGTTGTTAGTGGGTATATACTGGAGCGCACAATGGGTGGTGGTGATATACCTTCATTCTTTTGTGAGCGACGTATTAGGGGGATCACGTGTTTCTAATGTAGCGGCATGCTGGTCCACTCTTCCCACTTTGTAGAGTGTTGTTAGTGGGTATATACTGGAGCGCACAATGGGTGGTGGTGATATACCTTCATTCTTTTGTGAGCGACGTATTAGGGGGATCACGTGTTTCTAATGTAGCGGCATGCTGGTCCACTCTTCCCACTGTGTAGAGCGTTGTTAGTGGGTATATACTGGAGCGCACAATGGGTGGTGGTGATATACCTTCATTCTTTTGTGAGCGACGTATTAGGGGGATCATGTGTTTCTAATGTAGCGGCATGCTGGTCCACTCTTCCCACTATGCAGGCTCCTGTATTCTATATTTATCATTTATTTTTAGTATTTGTCAATGTTACTTTTATTTTTTAGCACTGTTGTAAGGGAATTGATAGATACTAAATAAGACTAAATATTGTCACGTTTTTTATCAGGTATATGAACTTGGAAATGCAGTGAATTGCTGCAAATTTTTCAGCCCATCCCCCCCCCCCCAAAAAAAAAAACAAAACAAAAACAAATGCAAGGGTTTTTTTTTATCAGGTATATGAACTTGGAAATGCAGTGGATTGGATTGCATCTATCTCTATGCAGTATATATGCCCCCACCAGTGTCCCCCTACCATACCCCGACACCTACGAGGTCCTACAAAGGGAAGCCGCCCAATTCCAACCCAAAGGCAGAGTACTAATATGCGGAGACCTGAATGCAAGGACAGGCACAGAGATAGACTACCTGCCCCCTGACGACAACCCACATACGCACGGTAGTGAGATCCACCACCCAGAACCCACACAGACAAGAAGAAACAGCCAAGACAGAATTGTCAACAAGAGCGGGAGACAACTGCTGAACATGTTCCGAAGCCTAGGACTGTACCTAATGAACGGACGTATCAGAGGCGACTGCATAGGACGCTTCACACTAAACAAGGGGGCAACAGCGTGGTGGACTATGCCATTACAGACACAGACCTGTCAGACATTGAAGACTTCACAATCGCCCCTGACTCCCATCTATCAGACCACAACCAGATCCTACTATACATGAGAACCATGAACAAAACACCCACACATGAGCCCCAACAGTCCGGCCTCTACAACCTACCAAGACATTTCAAATGGGCCAACCACCAGGCCATAGAATATACCAACGCAACCAACCGACCCGAAATCAAGACACTGCTCACAAACTTCCATACAAACACCTATCAGCAAGACCAACAGGGAGTCACCAGAGCTGTGAAGGATCTCAAGTACATCCTACAGACCACAGCAGAACTAGCAGGCCTGAAACCAACCAAACCAATAAGACAAACCAACAAACAGTCCCACAAATGGTTCGACAGCGACTGCAGAGCATTATGCCATACCCTAAGAACAACCTCCAACCAAAAACACAGGGACCCCAACAACAAGGAGGTGAGGGAAGCCTACAACAATCTATGCAAGCAATACAAAGGCACCCTCAGAGAGAAGAAACAGAGGTACCTCTCCAACAAAATAGAGCAACTAGAGGACTCCCTCCAGGACAGCTCATTCTGGGAGACCTGGCACCATATGGGCACAAAGCCCAAGAAAAACTCTCTCCACATCCAAAATGGCAATATCTGGCTCAACTACTTCAGAGGTCTCTACAAAAACATCCCAGAAGAAGAACTAACTCCAGAACAGCAACAGATAATCACCAAACTGAAGGACATGGAGAAAGTCATCAAAGACTTCCAGAACCCTCTGGACTCGCCAATCACCATAAAAGATATACAGGAAAGAATTGCCCTGCTGAAAGGAAAAAAGGCCAGTGGCCCTGACGGCATCCTACCAGAGATGATCAAATACAGCCCTCCAGCAATACACGCGGCACTGGCAAAGCTATTCACCCTCGTGCTCAATGCTGGACACTTCCCCAAAGACTGGAACAAAGGCCTCATAACCCCCATCTACAAGAATGGTGACCAATATGACCCCAACAACTACAGAGGGATCTGCGTCAGCAGCACGCTGGGGAAACTGTTCAACAGCATCATCAATAACAGAATCCTCACCTTCCTCACACAACACGGGGTCCTCAGCAAGAGCCAAGCAGGGTTCATGCCAAACCACCGCACCACAGACTATATCTACACCCTGCACAGCCTCATCAAGACACACGTCCACAACACCAGAAGAGGCAAGATATTCACCTGCTACGTGGACTTTAAGAAGACGTTCGACTCAGTATGGCACCCAGGCCTACTCCTAAAACTCCTAGAGAGTGGAATAGGAGGAAGAACGTACGACGTCATCAAGAGCTCCTACACCGGAAACCAGTGCAGTGTGAAGGTGAATGGGAAAAGGACAGCATACTTCCAACAGGCCCGAGGGGTCAGACAAGGCTGTAGCCTGAGCCCAACGCTCTTCAACATCTATATCAATGAACTGGCTACAGCCCTGGAGGCCTCACCAACCCCAGGCCTCACCCTGAACGACCGAGAGGTGAAGTTCCTGCTATACACCGACGACCTCCTACTCCTGGCCCCCACCGAGAAAGACCTCCAAGAAAGCCTATCAGTGCTGGAAAAATTCAGCACCACATGGGCCCTACCCATCAACCAGAAGAAGACCAAAGTCATGGTATTTCAGAAGAATGGCCACAACAAAGCCCCCACCCCACAATTCACACTGAACGGCTCCACACTGGAGAAAACCAACAGCTACACCTACCTGGGGCTGGAGCTCAGCCAATCAGGAAGCTTCAAAGCAGCAATAGAAACCCTGAAAGCAAAAGCCTCACCTCAAAGCACCGGTGAGGGTCTGGCTGAAGATATTTGACACAGTCATCTCTCCGATCCTTCTCTATGGCAGCGAGGTTTGGGGCCCAGCCACCTACCCAGACCAGTCAAAGTGGGATTCCAGCCCAACAGAGAACTTCCACCTGGAGTTCTGCAAATACCTGCTCCATGTCCATCGCAACACCACCAACATGGCCTGCAGGGCAGAGCTAGGCAGACTCCCCCTATGGCTCACCATACAGAAGAGGGCGCTAGCTTTCCAGGCACACATCCAGGGGATGAATCCTGACTCCTACCACCACCAAGCATGGCTAAGCCACCTGAGCAAACCAGACACCCACCAACCAAACAACAGCCAACCACCAAACCAAAAACACCAACAGATGATAACCAGGGCCAAAATAAAGGCGACCACAGAGGCAAACAGAGAGTGGTACATTGAAGAATGGAGAAACGAAATAAATAACTCCAAGAAACTCACCGTGTACCAATCCCTACAAAGAGACTACACCATGGCCACCTACCTGGAGAGAATACGCCACCCCAAACACAGACAGACCCTGAGCCGGTACAGACTGAGCGCCCACAACCTAGAGATAGAGACGGGGCGATACAGGCAGACGTACAAGCCACGGGAGAACAGACTGTGCCAGCACTGTAACCAGGGGGCCCTAGAAGACGAGACCCACTTCCTGCTACACTGCACCATATACTCAGCTGTGAGGGCCGTCTACTACCAAAGACTCTCCGCCCACATCCCAGATGAGAAGAGGAAACTCTACATCCTACTGGGAGAAGAAGAGGCCACTGTGGAGATCGCTGTCCAATACGTGTCCAGCTGTCACCAAACAAGAGGAAGATGAGACTCCACGGACTGTTATATTTATCCCAATACACCCGCCCCACCCCACCTCCCCATATAGCGGTCACCAACTAAGAGGAAGATGAGACTCCACAGACTGTTATACCCCAAACCAACCGCCCCACCCCACCCCACCTCCCCATATAGCAGTCACCAACTAAGAGAAAGACGAGACTCCATGGACTGTTATACCCCAAACCACCCACCCCACCCCCCCATACCCACCACTCACCCACCCGAATCCAACTCTCTCATCCCCCCCCCCCCCCACAATACTAGCTTTGGCAATGCCAAATATCTATTCGGACGTTCCAATAAAGTTTTTCTTGATTTGATTTGCTTCAATTTTTCAGGCCCCCCAAAAATGCAAGGTTTTTATCAGGTATATGAACTTGTAAATGCAGTGGATTGCTTCAATTTTTCAGCCCCCCCCCCCCCCTCCAAAATTCAAGGTTTTTATCAGCTATATAAAATTGGAAATGCAGTGGATTGCTTCCATTTTTCAGCCTCCCCCCCAAAAAAAAAAAAAAAAAAAATGCAAGGTTTTTTTTTATCAGGTATATGAAATTGGAATTGCAGTGAATTGCTTCAATTTTTAAGGCCCCCAAAAATGCAAGGTTTTTTTTATCAGGTATATGAACTTGGAAATGCAGTGAATTGCTTCAATTTTTAAGGCCCCCCCCCCCTTCCAAAATTCAAGGTTTTTATCAGGTATATGAACTTGGAATTTCAGTGAATTGCTTCAATTTTTCAGGCACCCAAAAAATGCAAGATTTTTTTTTTTCCCCTTCTTTTTATAACAATTTTATTGCTTTACACAACACATACAAAGTAGATAATGACAAAGCAATTGTGGATTGTAGACAAATGTAAGAAGAGTAATACGAGATAAAGGAAACATAACGATTAATTGTGTATAAAACTAGCAAATAAACATTAAGGTGGGGGAAGGACCTAACGAAAAAGGTAATAGTTGGCGTATATGGGCGGGGAAGGGGGGGGGGTTAAGGGATATTTAAGTAGAAAATAAAGGACGTCCATAAAACTTGAATCGGCTTCACGTGATATTCATATATGTCAAAATGAGTTTAAAAAGGATGTTGAAGAGAATTAGGAGGAGGAAATGAGAGATAATATTGTGGAGACAGAGGTAAAGAAGGGGAAAAAGAAAAGGGAGGGGGGGGGAAGGGGTAGGAAGGGGGGGAAAGGTGGTAATCTGACCATTGCAGTCCAGGACCTAAAAGAAGGCGTAGAAGGGTTTATAAATTTAGGTCTCTCCAGGGGGTCCAGATTTTCTGGTATTTATCATGTCTTCTAGCTTTCCAGCTGGACAATTCCTCGAAGCGGGATATTTGATGTACTTTATTGATCCATTCTGCAATCGTGGGTGAGTCAGGGTTGAGCCATTTCAGGGGTATGATAGAGTTCGCGGCTGAAAGGAGGAGGGAAGTAAGGTTTGACTTTGAAGGAGTATAGTCTGGGGAGTGTAAAGAGAGAATAAGCATCTCTGGGGTCAGTGTGAAAGAGGGCGAAGAAATGCGTCTAATTATAGACTGAATTTCTGACCAATAAGTTTGACTGTCTGGGCATTGCCACCATATATGTAGGAGGGAACCGGTGTGAGTTTTGCAGCGCCAACATAAATCTGAGTCGGCTAAATTTTTAAAGTGGAGCCATTGGGGAGTGCGATACTGAGTCGCCCCAGCTCGGCCTATGTAGATTCACGGTGCGAGCAGGCCCGACACCGGGGGCGGCAGCGCCTTGAAAAAGGGGAGTTTTAAGCAAAAATGGATTAAAGAAAAATAAAGAAAAATAAAAGTTTGTCGTGACGCCAGTTGGGGTTTCGGCTTGAGGTGAAGCCGGGCACTGTAGATTGGGCCTCTGGGAATAGGTGGTGATGCAGTGCCAGATGTTATACCCTCCCCAACCAGGGCAGGTCCCAGGGCCAGATGATATAGGTGAAGAAGGGGAGATTTCCAGGAGGAGTAACAGAGGATCGATGAAAGAATACAGTCCAGACAGGGGTTAACCAAACACTTACAGTTTACTTCTGTAGTCAGCAGGAGATAACAGATGTTACAGGAGGATTCACCTTGCTCCAGTATAGTGAGATGCCAGTCTTCCCTTTTACCACTAGTATGATTCAGCCTTCCATTGCTGCTCAAACTCTCTAATAGATTTCCTCTGGTCCTGGGTTCCAGGAGCTCAAAGGTTAATTGCAACTGGGTAGATCCCCCTTCTGGACAGCAGGTAACGCGAGTTCTTTGGGATGCTGAATACACTCACCCCCAACTCTGTATGTTACTGAGCCTCCAGGAATCTTGCATTCACTAGGCCTCGGTGAAACATCCCCCAACCCCCAAGAGCGTTGGTGCACCTGCATAAATTGCATTCCATGCACTTGAAGAGGTTGGTAGGCAAATGGAAGCTTGAAAGTTTCAATACCACAAGAAAGTTATTGTGGTAGGAACCCTGAAAAACTAAACATGTTAAGCACTGGCACAGTTCCTTTAGTCCATTCTCTCTTGGTAATGCCATGTTCAGGAAAGTAAGTAGTAATGCACAGTTCGTATTTCTGACTCACCTACTAGTGCAATCCGTTAGGGAGCCGGCACTGAAATTAAACCTTTAACTTTGCATAAACTCAATTGAACATATACAAATACAACACAACTATCTGCAAACACATTGGGTTAGTATACCTTTACTGATTGTCCCTGTAACGTATGGGGAGTTGCCCTTGTGTATTGCGCTGAGATCTACGCAGAAATGGGATTCCTGACAGTCTTCTACTTACTGGAGTCATCAGGGGAACGGTAGGCATACTTTCACTAGAAATCGGGCTTACTGGAATTTGTGCTGGTACATCATCCACTTGTTTAATAACCAACAAGGCCTCTTGCAGATTAAGGGCAAAATCTCTCACAGTGTCCTGCGGTTTTTGCTTACAGCTGAAAAACCGCATTTTTATCTCAGATGTGGTGCGGGTGTCAAAGGTGATCCTGAGTTTGGTAAAAATGTCCTTTACAGTCCTTTTATCACTCAATGGCCAGGATTTCACTTCCCTTTGTGCTGCACCACCAATTTGACTTATTAATATTGCAACCTTTTGCTCCTCTGCCATAGGGTATAGGTCAAACAGGTTACTCAGCTTTTCTTTAAAGTCTCTGAGGCTATGGGACTCGCCTGTATACTGGGGCAGCCAGGATGCACCCGGAATGTATGGCATGGTTAAGGGTAATATCATACCTCCCAACCGTCCCGATTTCCGCGGGACAGTCACGATTTGGGTGACATGTCCCGCGGTCCCGGTTGGAGGGAGGTATGTCCCGATTTCAACTCAGATCGGCGTCCAGAGGACGCCGATCTGAGTTGAACACATACGCGGCTGAAGCAAGGAGCTGACACAGATCAGCTCCTCGCTTCGCCGCTGCCCGCCTCTCTCCCTGACACATATGCGGCTGAAGCTGCTCGCGTGCTCGCTTCGCCGCTGCGTCTCTCTCTCGTTGACACATGCGGCTGAAGCGAGGAGCTGACCTGTGTCAGCTCCTCGCTTCGCTGCTGCCGCCGGCTCCTGGCTTGTAGACGCGATGTACAAGACAGGAGCCGGCGGCAGCGGCGAAGCGAGGAGCTGACACAGGTCAGCTCGTCGCTTCAGCCGCATGTGTCAGCGAGAGAGAGACGCAGCGGCGAAGCGAGCAGCTTCAGCCGCAGGTGTCAGGGAGAGAGGCGGGCAGAGAGTGGCGAGGGAGCGGAGGAGAAGGTAAGTTTAATGTGGAGGTGGAAAGTGAATCTGGGGGCAGATGAAGGAGGGGACGGCATGACACAGGGGGCAGAGATGGAGAGGACAGCATGACACTGGGGGCAGAGATGGGGGGACATGAATCTGGGGGCAGAGATGGAGAGGACATGAATCTGGGGGCAGAGATGTGGAGACATGAATCTGGGGGAAGAGATGGGGGACATGAATCTGGGGGCAGAGATGGGGGACATGAATCTGGGGGCAGAGATGGGGGGACATGAATCTGGGGGCAGAGATGGGGGGACATGAATCTGGGGGCAGAGATGGGGGGACATGAATCTGGGGGCAGAGATGGGGGGACATGAATCTGGGGGCAGAGATGGAGGGGGGACATGAATCTGGGGGCAGAGATGGAGGGGACATGAAACTGGGGGCAGAGATGGAGAGGACATGAATCTGGGAGCAGAGATGGAAGGGGGACATGAAACTGGGGGGCAGATGAAGGGTGTATATGAAACTGGGGGAGAGATAGAGGGGGGACATATAATTTACGGGTGACTGTAGGAGGATTATACTGTGTGCAGGCACATGAAACATTAACGAGTGGGCGGAGTCAACACAAAAGTGGGCGGGGCTAAATTTGCCGCACATTTTGTCCCTCTTTCAGTTCTTCAAAAGTTGGGAGGTATGGGTAATATAGGTGCCATAGTTACTTGGTTGTGACCACGGTTAGAGTCTATGGGGGAATCAGAGGGGCCTGGGGATGAGGATCTACTTGCTTGATACATCACCCCCCTTGTTAACCCCAGCAAGGCCACACTCACCGGACTTGATACTGTGAAGCGTTGATCCAGAGGGATGGATGGATGGATCACTTATCACTGCAGAGGATGCTGGTCCGGCTGCTACAGAGACTTCTACAGTTGTCAGGGGTAGACTGCAATTGAGGATGATGCAATCTGTATCTTTCACTGCTCCTTGCACAGGCATGTCACATGTTCTGCACTTAGCATGGCTTGCAAGAAAAAGACACCAACCCTGCGGCTCAGTGTAACATGAATCATGCAACTGCTGCTGGTGGCTATTTTGGAAAGCAGGGAAAATTTTGAAAAATGCAACAGTCTTTTTGAACAAAAATAAAAGTTTTGCGCACTTTCGCTATCCTGTTCTTGACGCCAAAAAGGCGAGTCGCCCCGGCTCGGCCTATGTAGATTCACGGTGCGAGCAGGCCCGACACCGGGGGCGGCAGCGCCTTGAAAAAGGGGAGTTTTAAGCAAAAATGGATTAAAGAAAAATAAAGAAAAATAAAAGTTTGTCGTGACGCCAGTTGGGGTTTCGGCTTGAGGTGAAGTCGGGCACTGTAGATTGGGCCTCTGGGAATAGGTGGTGATGCAGTGCCAGATGTTATACCCTCCCCAACCAGAATCCCATTGACTTCAATGGCTGCCATCTTACGCGCACTACACATTGAAGTCAATGGGATTCTGCTTTACAGCGCTTACTCTGACACTCTGACTATGATGTTTACGTATCAGAATGAGCGGCGCGTTACTCTGTGGGAACGGAGCCTCAATCTGCAGCAGTTTACAATATAGTACAAGTGGATGTGAGGTTTTATAACCCATTCAGATGTACCATAAAAATGACACAGAAATATCACAGCATGTCGTGGATTTTCATATCTGCAGCATCTTCTCTCTACTGCAGAAATCCCAGGCATTTTGTTCTTATTGTGGATTGGCATTTGCTCTTGGAGGATGGTCAGAAACCGTTCTTTATTTGTGGCCAATTTGTGAGTGAGCCCATTATTCCCTTGGATGAGCCATGCAGGTCTCAGGACGCTTTATTGTTGGCACCCAATGACCCCGAAGCATGATGAGTTTGCAAGTTGTAAAAGCAGTGAGACAAAAAGTCTATAGATATTTATTATCAATGTAATCGTCCTGAGCCATTACATAAAATAAATATATGTTAGGTATGGTGAATGGAGTAAAATATCAAATGCAAAATCAGTATCGGAATCGGTGTTTTATATTCCACACATTAAAGAGAGTTACTACAAGTGAGTGAGTTAGTAATATGTGTCTTATCCTGCAATAAACAAGACCTTATACAGTAATGTGAATAGACAGATACAAAGGCCTTGGTGCTAAAACAGTGTTGGCATTGAAAGGGTTAAATCCTCAGGCTGCATCATATGTCACCATGGTAACCGCAGCCACAACCAATAGGATTGCAGGACAGGAATTAGAAAAATCAGTTATCTGCGGTCAGTTATTAGATGAGAGAAGACGTCCACGTGAGCGCTCTGCAGACGGGAGGACGCTGGTAAGTGAGCGGGATCTAATACTGAAGATCTTATGACATGACTGATCATTACACAGACTGTATTACAGGGAACACTAGGGGGCGACTGTGAGGAACTGACCAGTATTAGTCTCTCTTCACATCAGCTTCTCCCTGTTTATAGGAAACATTTACATGAATGTCTCCAGTCATTTCTAATAAGATTTCATGTGCAATGGGACACTTGTAGCTTCTCTCCCATCCCCCAGCTCCCTGTGGTAGGAAAGAGGCGACAGTATGGCCAGGACAAATGTATGAGCTCCAGTATAAGCTGGTGGGAGATCATCACATGACATCAGACGTATAACAATGTCATTACATAGGCTCCATACAGGACTCAGATTTATGGGGGAAAAACCCCGAAATATATCAATTCTGTCATATTATATATATCTCACTGCTGCATGACTTACCATGACGGACTTCACTGGACTAGAAGATCTTCTGGTTAATTGGTTAATTGTCTCCTAATAAATAAGAGCAATGTATATTGTTATTGTGCCAGTGACTTCTATTGTACAGACACTATTCTATTAGGTCCATATCACTGCTCCTACCTGGCCCCTCCATACACCTGGCCCTGATAGAAATGCTTATTATCCCCTATTATCTTACTGTATATATCTGTAATATGTGATACAGTGACAGACGGGGGTCCCCGGGCCCACCAGAGGACATTATAGTCAGTGCTGGCCCTCTATGGATACAGAACATATGGATGCCCACTATTACTTCTACCATTGATTGTAGTGGGCTGTCACTCGCTAGTTGTTAGTTTGGGTGCTCAGAAAAGGCATCTCACCGCCATAACCATGTACAAAAGGAATTGCTGGCACTCACAGGGAATCAGGAAGAATTATGTATTTATTTGTATCTAAAAGGGAGGGAGGAGAGAGATGTGAGGCCTGGAGGGAGAGAGGAGAGAGATGTGAGGCCTGAAGGGAGAGAGGAGAGAGATGTGAGGCCTGGAGGGAGAGAGGAGAGAGATGTGAGGCCTGGAGGGAGAGAGGAGAGAGATGTGAGGCCTGGAGGGAGAGAGGAGAGAGATGTGAGGCCTGGAGGGAAAGAGGAGAGAGATGTGAGGCCTGGAGGGAAAGAGGAGAGAGATGTGAGGCCTGGAGGGAGAGAGGAGAGAGATGTGAGGTCTGGAGGGAGAGAGGAGAGAGATGTGAGGCCTGGAGGGAGAGAGGAGAGAGATGTGAGGCCTGGAGGGAGGGAGGAGAGAGATGTGAGGCTTGGAGGGAGAGAGGAGAGAGATGTGAGGCCTGGAGGGAGAGAGATGTGAGGCCAGGAGGGAGAGAGGAGAGAGATGTGAGGCCTGGAGGGAGGGAGGAGAGAGATGTGAGGCTTGGAGGGAGAGAGGAGAGAGATGTGAGGCCTGGAGGGAGAGAGATGTGAGGCCAGGAGGGAGAGAGGAGAGAGATGTGAATCCAGGAAGGAGAGAGGAGAGAGATGTGAGGCCTGGAGGGAGAGAGGAGAGAGATGTGAGGCCTGGAAGGAGAGAGGAGGGAGATGTGAGGCCTGGAGGGAGAGAGGAGAGAGATGTGAGGCCAGGAGTGAGAGAGATGAGAGGCCTGGAGAGAGAGAGGAGAGAGATGTGAGGCCGAGAGAGGAGAGAGATGTGAGGCCGAGAGAGGAGAGAGATGTGAGGCCTGGAGAGGAGAGAGATGTGAGGCCTGAAAGGAGAGAGGGGAGAGAGATGTGAGGCCTGAAGGAGGGAGGAGAGACATGTGAGGCCAGGAGGGAGAGAAGAGAGAGATGTGAGGCCTGGAGGGAGAGAGGAGAGTGATGCAAAGCCTGGAGGGAGAGATGTGAGGCCTGGAGGGAGAGAGGAGAGATATGAGGCCTGGAGGGAGAGAGGAGAGAGGTGAGAGGCCTGGAGGGAGAGAGGAGAGAGATGTGAGGCCTGGAGGGAGAGAGGAGAGAGATGTGAGGCCTGGAGGGAGAGAGGAGAGAGATGTGAGGCCAGGAGGGAGAGAGGAGAGAGATGTGAGGCCTGGAGGGAGAGAGGAGAGAGATGTGAGGCCAGGAGGGAGAGAGGAGAGAGATGTGAGGCCTGGAGGGAGAGAGGAGAGAGATGTGAGGCCTGGAAGGAGAGAGATGTGAGGCCAGGAGGGAGAGAGGAGAGAGATGTGAGGCCTGGAGGGAGAGAGGAGAGAGATGTGAGGCCTAGAGGGAGAGAGGAGAGAGATGTGAGGCCTGGAGGGAGAGAGGAGAGAGATGTGAGGCCAGGAGGGAGAGAGGAGAGAGATGTGAGGCCTGGAGGGAGAGAGGAGAGAGATGTGAGGCCAGGAGGGAGAGAGGAGAGAGAAGTGAGGCCTGGAGGGAGAGAGGAGAGAGATGTGAGGCCTGGAGGGAGAGAGGAGAGAGATGTGAGGCCTGGAGGGAGAGAGGAGAGAGATGTGAGGCCAGGAGGGAGAGAGGAGAGAGATGTGAAGCCTGGAGGGAGAGAGGAGAGAGATGTGAGGCCAGGAGGGAGAGAGGAGAGAGATGTGAGGCCTGGAGGGAGAGAGGAGAGAGATGTGAGGCCTGGAAGGAGAGAGATGTGAGGCCAGGAGGGAGAGAGGAGAGAGATGTGAGGCCTGGAGGGAGAGAGGAGAGAGATGTGAGGCCTGGAGGGAGAGAGGAGAGAGATGTGAGGCCTGGAGGGAGAGAGGAGAGAGATGTGAGGCCTGGAGGGAGAGAGGAGAGAGATGTGAGGCCAGGAGGGAGAGAGGAGAGAGATGTGAGGCCTGGAGGGAGAGAGGAGAGAGATGTGAGGCCTGGAGGGAGAGAGGAGAGAGATGTGAGGCCTGGAAGGAGAGAGATGTGAGGCCAGGAGGGAGAGAGGAGAGAGATGTGAGGCCTGGAGGGAGAGAGGAGAGAGATGTGAGACCTGAAGGGAGAGACGAGAGAGATTTGAGGCCTGAAGGCAGAGAGGAGAGAGATGTGAGGCATGGAGGGAGAAAGGAGAGAGATGTGAGGCCTGGAGGGAGAGAGGAGAGAGATGTGAGGCCTGGAGGGAGAGAGGAGAGAGATGTGAGGCCTGGAGGGAGAGAGGAGAGAGATGTGAGGCCTGGAGGGAGAGAGGAGAGAGATGTGAGGCCTGGAGGGAGAGAGGAGAGAGATGTGAGGCCTGGAGGGAGAGAGGAGAGAGATGTGAGGCCTGGAGGGAGAGAGGAGAGAGATGTGAGGCCTGGAGGGAGAGAGGAGAGAGATGTGACGCCTGGAGGGAAAGAGATGTGAGGCCTGGAGGCAGAGAGGAGAAAGATGTGTGGCCTGGAGGGAGAGAGGAGAGAGATATGAGGCCAGGAGAGAGAGAGATGTGAGGCCTGAAGGCAGAGAGGAGAAAGATGTGTGGCGTGGAGGGAGAGAGGAGAGAGATGTGAGACCTGAAGGGAGAGACGAGAGAGATTTGAGGCCTGAAGGCAGAGAGGAGAGAGATGTGAGGCCAGGAGGGAGAGAGGACAGGGATATGAGGCATGAAGAGAGAGACAAGAGAGATGTGAAGTCTGAAGAGAGAGAGGAGAGAGATGTGAGGCCTGGAGGGAGAGAGGAGAGAGATGTGAGACCTGAAGGGAGAGACGAGAGAGATTTGAGGCCTGAAGGCAGAGAGGAGAGAGATGTGAGGCATGGAGGGAGAAAGGAGAGAGATGTGAGGCCTGGAGGGAGAGAGGAGAGAGATGTGAGGCCTGGAGGGAGAGAGGAGAGAGATGTGAGGCCTGGAGGGAGAGAGGAGAGAGATGTGAGGCCTGGAGGGAGAGAGGAGAGAGATGTGAGGCCTGGAGGGAGAGAGGAGAGAGATGTGAGGCCTGGAGGGAGAGAGGAGAGAGATGTGAGGCCTGGAGGGAGAGAGGAGAGAGATGTGAGGCCTGGAGGGAGAGAGGAGAGAGATGTGACGCCTGGAGGGAAAGAGATGTGAGGCCTGGAGGCAGAGAGGAGAAAGATGTGTGGCCTGGAGGGAGAGAGGAGAGAGATATGAGGCCAGGAGAGAGAGAGATGTGAGGCCTGAAGGCAGAGAGGAGAAAGATGTGTGGCGTGGAGGGAGAGAGGAGAGAGATGTGAGGCCTAGAGGGAGAGAGGAGAGAGATATGACGCCTGGAGGGAGAAAGATGTGTGGCCTGGAGGGAGAGAGGAGAGAGATGTGAGGCCTGGAGGGAGAGAGGAGAGAAATGTGAGGTCTGGAGGGAGAGAGGAGAGAGATGTGAGGCCTGGAGTGAGAGAGGAGAGAAATGTGAGGTCTGGAGGGAGAGAGGAGAGAGATGTGAGGCCTGGAGTGAGAGAGATGTGAGGCCAGGAGGGAGAGAGGAGAGAAATGTGAGGCCTGGAGGGAGAGAGGAGAGAGATGTGAGGCCAGGAGAGAGAGAGGAGAGAGATGTGAAGCCTGGAGGGAGAGAGATGTGAGGCCTGGAGGGAGAGAGGAGAGAGATGTGAGGCCAGGAGAGAGAGAGGAGAGAAATGTGAGGCCTGGAGGGAGAGAGGAGAGAGATGTGAGGCCTGGAGTGAGAGAGATGTGAGGCCAGGAGGGAGAGAGGAGAGAGATGTGAGGCCTGGAGGGAGAGAGAGGTGAGGCCAGGAGGGAGAGAGATGTGAGGCCTGAAGGGAGGCAGGAGAGAGATGTGAGACCTGGAGGGAGACAGGAGAGAGATGTTGGGCCAGGAGGGAGAGAGGAGAGAGATGTGAGGCCTGGAGGGAGAGAGAGGTGAGGCCAAGAGGGAGAGAGATGTGAGGCCTGGAGGGAGAGAGGAGAGAGATATGACGCCTGGAGGGAGAGAGATGTGAGGCCTGGAGGCAGAGAGGAGAAAGATGTGTGGCCTGGAGGGAGAGAGGAGAGAGATGTGAGGCCAGGAGAGAGAGAGATGTGAGGCCTGAAGGCAGAGAGGAGAAAGATGTGTGGCGTGGAGGGAGAGAGGAGAGAGAAGTGAGGCCTGGAGGGAGAGAGGAGAGAGATATGACGCCTGGAGGGAGAGAGATGTGAGGCCTGGAGGCATAGAGGAGAAAGATGTGTGGCCTGGAGGGAGAGAGGAGAGAGATGTGAGGCCTGGAGGGAGAGAGGAGAGAAATGTGAGGTCTGGAGGGAGAGAGGAGAGAGATGTGAGGCCTGGAGTGAGAGAGATGTGAGGCCAGGAGGGAGAGAGGAGAGAAATGTGAGGCCAGGAGGGAGAGAGGAGAGAGATATGAGGCCAGGAGAGAGAGAGGAGAGAGATGTGAAGCCTGGAGGGAGAGAGATGTGAGGCCTGGAGGGAGAGAGGAGAGAGATGTGAGGCCAGGAGAGAGAGAGGAGAGAAATGTGAGGCCTGGAGGGAGAGAGGAGAGAGATGTGAGGCCTGGAGTAAGAGAGATGTGAGGCCAGGAGGGAGAGAGGAGAGAGATGTGAGGCCTGGAGGGAGAGAGAGGTGAGGCCAGGAGGGAGAGAGATGTGAGGCCTGAAGGGAGGCAGGAGAGAGATGTGAGACCTGGAGGGAGACAGGAGAGAGATGTTGGGCCAGGAGGGAGAGAGGAGAGAGATGTGAGGCCTGGAGGGAGAGAGATGTGAGGCCTGGAGGCAGAGAGGAGAAAGATGTGTGGCCTGGAGGGAGAGAGGAGAGAGATGTGAGGCCAGGAGAGAGAGAGATGTGAGGCCTGAAGGCAGAGAGGAGAAAGATGTGTGGCGTGGAGGGAGAGAGGAGAGAGATGTGAGGCCTGGAGGGAGAGAGGAGAGAGATATGACGCCTGGAGGGAGAGAGATGTGAGGCCTGGAGGCAGAGAGGAGAAAGATGTGTGGCCTGGAGGGAGAGAGGAGAGAGATGTGAGGCCTGGAGGGAGAGAGGAGAGAAATGTGAGGTCTGGAGGGAGAGAGGAGAGAGATGTGAGGCCTGGAGTGAGAGAGATGTGAGGCCAGGAGGGAGAGAGGAGAGAAATGTGAGGCCTGGAGGGAGAGAGGAGAGAGATGTGAGGCCAGGAGAGAGAGAGGAGAGAGATGTGAAGCCTGGAGGGAGAGAGGAGAGAGATGTGAGGCCAGGAGAGAGAGAGGAGAGAAATGTGAGGCCTGGAGGGAGAGAGGAGAGAGATGTGAGGCCTGGAGTGAGAGAGATGTGAGGCCAGGAGGGAGAGAGATGTGAGGCCTGGAGGGAGAGAGAGGTGAGGCCAGGAGGGAGAGAGATGTGAGGCCTGAAGGGAGGCAGGAGAGAGATGTGAGACCTGGAGGGAGACAGGAGAGAGATGTTGGGCCAGGAGGGAGAGAGGAGAGAGATGTGAGGCCTGGAGGGAGAGAGAGGTGAGGCCAAGAGGGAGAGAGATGTGAGGCCTGGAGGGAGAGAGGAGAGAGATGTGAGGCCAGGAGGGAGAGATGTGAGGCCTGGAGGGAGAGATGTGAGGCCTGGAGGGAGAGAGGAGAGGCATGTGAGACCTGGAGGGAGAGAGGAGAGAGATGTGAGGCCAGGAGGGAGAGAGGAGAGAGATATGAGGCCTGGAGGGAGAGAGGAGAGAGATGTGAGGCCTGGAGTGAGAGAGATGTGAGGCCAGGAGGGAGAGAGGATAGAGATGTGAGGCCTGGAGGGAGAGAGATGTGAGGCCTGAAGGGAGGCAGGAGAGAGATGTGAGACCGAGAGAGGAGAGAGATGTGAGGCCAGGAGGGAGAGAGGAGAGAGATGTGAGGCCTGGAGGGAGAGAGAGGTGAGGCCAGGAGGGAAAGAGATGTGAGGCCTGAAGGGAGGCAGGAGAGAGAAGTGAGGCCAGGAGGGAGAGATGTGAGGCCTGGAGGGAGAGAGGAGAGGCATGTGAAACCTGGAGGGAGAGAGGAGAGAGATGTGAGGCCAGGAGGGAGAAAGGAGAGAGATATGAGGCCTGGAGGGAGAGAGGAGAGAGATGTGAGGCCTGGAGTGAGAGAGATGTGAGGCCAGGAGGGAGAGAGGAGAGAGATGTGAGGCCTGGAGGGAGAGAGAGGTGAGGCCAGGAGGGAGAGAGGAGGGAGATGTGAGGCCTGAAGGGAGGCAGGAGAGAGATGTGAGGCCAGGAGGGAGAGATGTGAGGCCTGGAGGGAGAGAGGAGAGGGATGTGAGGCCTGGAGGGAGAGAGGAGAGGGATGTGAGGCCTGGAGGGAGAGAGGAGAGAGATGTGAGGCCTGGAGGGAGAGAGGAGAGAGATGTGAGGCCTGAAGGAAAAGAGGAGAGGGATATGAGGCCTGAAGGGAGAGACAAGAGAGATGTGAGGCCTGAAGGGAGAGAGGAGAGAGATGTGAGGCCTGGAGGGAGAGAGGAGAGAGATGTGAGGCCAGGAGGGAAAGAGGAGAGGGATGTGAGGCCTGGAGGGAGAGAGGAGAGAGATGTGAGGCATAGAGGGAGAGAGGAGAGGGATATGAGGCCTGAAGGGAGAGACAAGAGAGATGTGAGGCCTGAAGGGAGACAGGAGAGAGATGTGAGGCCTGGAGAGAGAGGAGAGATTTGTGAGGCCTGGCGGAAGAGAGGAGAGAGATGTAAGGCCCGGAGGGAGAGAAGAGAGAGATGTGAGGCCTGAAGGGAGAGAGGAGAGAGATGTGAGGCCAGGAGGGAGAGAGGAGAGAGATGAGAGGCCTGAAGGGAGAGTGGAGAGGGATATGAGGCCTGGAGGGAGACAGGAGAGAGACGTGAGGCCAGGAGAGAAAGAGGAGAGAGACGTGAGGCCTGGAGGGAGAGAGGAGAGAGACGTGAGGCCTTGAGGGAGAGATGAGAGGGATGTGAGGCTTGGAGGGAGAGAGGAGAGAGATGTAAGGCCAGGAGGGAGAGAGGAGAGAGATGTAAGGCCAGGAGGGAGAGAGGAGAGAGATGTGAGGCCTGGAGGGAGAGAGGAGAGAGATGTGAGGCCTGGAGGGAGAGAGGAGAGGGATTTGAGGCCTGAAGGGAGAGACGAGAGAGATTTGAGGCCTGAAGGGAGAGAGGAGAGAGATTTGAGGCCTGAAGGGAGAGAGGAGAGAGATGTGAGGCATCGAGGGTGAGAGGAGAGAGATGTGAGGCCTGGAGGGAGAGAGGAGAGAGATGTGAGGCCTGGAGGAAAAGAGGAGAGGGATATGAGGCCTGAAGGGAGAGAGGAGAGAGATTTGAGGCCTGGAGGGTATGAGGAGAGAGATGTAAGGCCTGGAGGGAGAGAGGAGAGAGATGGGAGGCCTGAAGGGAGAGAGGAGGGAGATGTGAGGCCAGGAGGGAGAGAGATGAGAGGCCTGAAGGGAGAGAGGAGAGAGGAGAGAGATTTGAGGCCTGGAGGGTGAGAGGAGAGAGATGTGAGGCCTGGAGGGAGAGAGGAGAAAGATGTGAGGCCTGGAGGAAAAGAAGAGAGGAATATGAGGCCTGAAGGGAGAGAGGAGAGAGATGTGAGGCCTGAAGGGAGAGAGGAGAGAGATGTGAGGCCAGGAGGGAAAGAGATGAGAGGCCAGGAGGGAAAGAGGAGAGGGATGTGAGGCCTGGAGGGAGAAAGGAGAGAGATGTGAGGCATAAAGGGAGAGAGGAGAGGGATATGAGGCCTGAAGGGAGAGACAAGAGAGATGTGAGGCCTGGAGGGAGACAGGAGAGAGATGTGAGGCTTGGAGGGAGAGAGGAGAGATTTGTGAGGCCTGGAGGAAGAGAGGAGAGAGATGTGAGGCCTGGAGGGAGAGAGGAGAGGGATTTGAGTCCTGAAGGGAGAGACAAGAAAGATGTGAGGCCTGGAATGAGAGAGGAGAGAGATGTGAGGCCAGGAGGGAGAGAAGAGAGGGATGTGAGGCCTGGAGGGAGAGAGGAGAGAGATGTGAGGCCTGGAGGGAGAGATGAGAGGGATGTGAGGCCTGGAGGGAGAGAGGAGAGAGATGTAAGGCCAGGAGGGAGAGAGGAGAGAGATGTGAGGCCTGAAGGGAGAGAGGAGAGAGATGTGAGGCCAGGAGGAAGAGAGGAGAGAGATGAGAGGCCTGAAGGGAGAGAGGAGAGGGATATGAGGCCTGAAGGTAGAGAGGAGAGAGACGTGAGGCCAGGAGGGAAAGAGGAGAGAGACGTGAGGCCTGGAGGGAGAGAGGAGAGAGATGTAAGGCCAGGAGGGAGAGAGGAGAGAGATGTGAGGCCTGGAGGGAGAGAGGAGAGATATGTGAGGCCTGGAGGGAGAGAGGAGAGGGATTTGAGGCCAGAAGAGAGAGACGAGAGAGATTTGAGGCCTGAAGGGAGAGAGGAGAGAGATGTGAGGCCTGGAGGGTGAGAGGAGAGATGTGAGGCCTGGAGGGAGAGAGGAGAGAGATGTGAGGCCTGGAGGAAAAGAGGAGAGGGATATGAGGCCTGAAGGGAGAGAGGAGAGAGATGTGAGGCCTGGAGGGAGAGAGATGAGAGGCCTGAAGGGAGAGAGGAGAGAGATTTGAGGCCTGGAGGGTGAGAGGAGAGAGATGTAAGGCCTAGAGGTAGAGAGGAGAGAGATGTGAGGCCTGAAGGGAGAGAGGATAGAGATGTGAGGCCAGGAGGGAGAGAGATGAGAGGCCTGAAGGGAGAGAGGAGAGAGATTTGAGGCCTGGAGGGTGAGAGGAGAGAGATGTGAGGCCTGGAGGGAAAGAGGAGAGAGATGTGAGGCCTGGAAGAAAAGAGGAGAGGGATATGAGGCCTGAAGGGAGAGACAAGAGAGATGTGAGGCCTGAAGGGAGAGAGGAGAGAGATGTGAGGCCTGGAGGGAGAGAGGAGAGAGATGTGAGGCCTGGAGGAAGGGAGGAGAGAGATGTGAGGCCTGGAGGGAGAGAGGAGAGGGATTTGAGGCCTGAAGGGAGAGACAAGAAAGATGTGAGGCCTGGAGCGAGAGAGGAGAGAGATGTGAGGCCTGAGGGAGAAAGGAGAGAGAATTGAGGCCTGGAGGGAGAGAGGAGAGAGATGTGAGGCCAGGAGGGAGAGAGAAGAGAGATGAGAAGCCAGGAGGGAGAGAGGAGAGAGATGTGAGGCCTGGAGGGAGAGAGGAGAGAGATGTGAGGCCTGGAGGAAGAGAGGAGAGAGATGTGAGGCCTGGGGGAGAAAGGAGAGAGAAGTGAGGCCTGGAGGGAGAGAGGGAGAGATGTGAGGCCTGGAGGGAGAGATGAGAGGGATGTGAGGCCTGGAGGGAGAGATGAGAGGGATGTGAGGCCTGGAGGGAGAGATGAGAGGGATGTTAGGCCTGGAGGGAGAGAGGAGAGAGATGTAAGGCCAGGAGGGAGAGAGGAGAGAGATGTAAGGCCAGGAGGGAGAGAGGAGAGAGATGTGAGGCCAGGAGGGAGACAGATAAGAGGCCTGAAGGGAGAGAGGAGAGAGAGATGTGAGGCCTGGAGGGAGAGAGGAGAGAGATGTGAGGCCTGGAGGAAAAGAGGAGAGGGATATGAGGCCTGAAGGGAGAGAGGAGAGAGATGTGAGGCCTGAAGGGAGAGAGGAGAGAGACGTGAGGCCAGGAGGGAAAGAGGAGAGAGATGTGAGGCCTGTAAGGAGAGATGAGAGAGATGTGAGGCCTGGAGGGAGAGAGGAGAGGGATATGAGGCCTGAAGGGAAAGACATTAGAGATGTGAGGCCTGAACGGAGAGAGGAGAGAGATGTGAGGCCTGGAGGAAGAGAGCAGAGAGATGTGAGGCCTGGAGGGAGAGAGGAGAGGGATTTGAGGCCTGAAGGGAGAGACAAGAAAGATGTGAGGCCTGGAGCGAGAGAGGAGAGAGATGTGAGGCCTGGAGGGAGAGAGGAGAGAGATGTGAGGCCTGGAGGGAGAGATGAGAGCGATATGAGGCCTGAAGGGAGAGAGGAGAGAGATGTGAGGCCTGGAGGGAGAGGAGAGAGATGTGAGGGCTGAAGGGAGAGAGGAGAGAGATGTGAGGCCAGGAGGGAGAGAGATGACAGGCGAGGCCTGGAGGGAGAAAGGAGAGAGAAGTGAGGCCTGGAGGGAGATAGGAGAGAGATTTGAGGCCTGGAGGGAGAGAGCAGAGAGATGTGAGGCCTGGAGGGAGAGAGGAGAGGGATTTGAGGCCTGAAGGGAGAGACAAGAAAGATGTGAGGCCTGGAGCGAGAGAGGAGAGAGATGTGAGGCCTGGAGGGAGAGAGGAGAGAGATGTGAGGCCTGGAGGGAGAGATGAGAGGGATATGAGGCCTGAAGGGAGAGAGGAGAGAGATGTGAGGCCTGGAGGGAGAGGAGAGAGATGTGAGGCCTGGAGGGAGAGAGGAGAGAGATGTGAGGCCAGGAGGGAGAGAGATGAGAGGCGAGGCCTGGAGGTAGAAAGGAGAGAGAAGTGAGGCCTGGAGGGAGATAGGAGAGAGATTTGAGGCCTGGAGGGAGAGAGGAGAGAGATGTGAGGCCTGGAGGGAGAGAGGAGAGAGATGAGAGGCCAGGAGGGAGAGAGGAGAGAGATGTGAGGCCTGGAGGGAGAGAGGAGAGAGATGTGAGGCCAGGAGAGAGAAGAGAGGGATGTGAGGCCTTGAGGGAGAGAGGAGAGAGATGTGAGGCCTGGAGGGAGAGAAGAGAGAGATGTGAGGCCTGGAGGGAGAGACGAGAGGGATGTGCGGCCTGGAGGGAGAGACGAGAGAGATGTAAGGCCAGGAGGGAGAGAGGAGAGAGATGTGAGGCCTGGAGGGAGAGAGGAGAGAGATGTGAGGCCAGGAGGGAGAGAGATGTGAGTCCAGGAGGGATAGAGGAGAGAGATATGAGGCCTGGAGGGAGAGAGATGTGAGGCTTGGACGGATAGAAGAGGGAGGACAGAGGTGCAGAGAGGTGAGTGGTAAGAGAGGCAGAGGTAGGATGTGTGACGGGTAGAAGAGAGAAAGCTGGAGTGGTAGGATAGATAGGTAGGGAGTAAAAGAGAGATGAGAGGCGCAGAGATGGAGGGGTAGAGGAAAGAGGAAAGAAGCATAAATAGCAGAGAGACATAGACAAGAGGCATGAGGAGCCCAGAGACAGAGAGAGGCAAGAAGGGTTAGAAGTAGGAGGTGGTGAATAGAGAAGGGAGGCAGAAGGCAAAAGATTCAAAGAAGGAAAGTGGTGCAAATTGGTAGAGTAGAAAGGGGCGAAGTTCGGCAGGGTAGCTCAGAGAGGCACAAGACGAGGAATAGGTGGAGGAGGAGCAATTTAGTGAAAATAGAGGCGTGAGGTGAAGAGGGGTAGAGGAGGGAGGCTCGTGGGTGGAGAGGCATGAGGTGCGGAGACGTAGAGAAGAGAGGCGAGAGGCACAGAGGGGTAGAAGAGGTAGAGGTAGATAAGGGAGACCTACCTAATACTATAATACCTATAGGTATCTATGTAAACAGTCTATTTATAGATGCTTGTTCTAAATAAACAAATATATATATATATATATATATATATCTAGATAGATAGATAGATAGATAGATAGAGTTGTAAATCCAATTAATGTAAGCTGTGTACTGCATTTACATATATCTGTAGTTACATACTTGTGACTTAGGCATTATATACTATATACTGTAAGTATAAGTTGTGTATTGTGTATATTTTAAACATATAGTTAATTATATAGAATACATATATCTGTAATCCATTATAGTACATTATTATCATTAGTATCCTATAGTAGATTACTAGGAGGAGAGTAGTGGTAGGGGGTTAGTGTAGGAGGAGAGAAGGGTTCAGCGGAGGAGGGAAGGCAAAGGAGAAGAAGGGAGGTAAACAGAGAGCTGAGGTAGTAGGATGTGTAATATATCCTCTATCCTATGGATAGAAGATAAATACTGTAGTATATCCCATTTAATATGATAATACTTATAGGAATCTATATAAACAATATAGGTAAAGGTGTGTGTGCTAATTATATATGACGTGTCTATATCTATTTTACTTATTTATATTTACAATTTGTGCAGATGTCTGTATTTTATATATGTGTTGTCCAGTGTGTGTGTGTGTGTGTGTGTGTGTGTATATATATAAATGTATATGTACACTTATTAGGCTGTATACATATACAGTTTGGGTACATTACATAAGTGGATACTACTTACTGACTATTACAAAGGTCGCACTACATGATGGGTGAATGAGCTCAGTACAGATTTTTTCACAATACCTTGTAGTGCTTTCTGTCATTTTGCCATTTGTCCATATACAGTATGTGTAAGGTGTGTATTGCATGTATATATTTCTCTGATTATATACTGTATATATACCTGTTTTAAGTAGTACCACTTATGTAATGTATCTCTATATACAGTAAGTGTAAGGTGTATATTTAAACAAATTGAATAGATAGACAGATGTTATATTACATTACTATTACTAGTATCCTATCATATATTACTATGTTTTAGCCATAGAGATGTTAGAGCAGAAATTCTGCATGACATGTTTGATCCCATCAACCACTTAGTGGCCTTATTACGATGGGTCCCTATACTAACACTTTACATGTAGGGCAGGAGATCACCTTCTTATAGACTCACTGTTACAGGGCAGTTTATAAAAACTTGATCTCTGGGGTGTATAGAGAGTGGGGGTCAGTATTTATTCTAGAGGTAAAGTCTTAGTGTAGGGACCCATCTGAATGAGGTCGCCGTGACGTGGCAGATGGGCTCGCACAATTTACTAAATTGTGCGCCAAGAACCTCACGTTTATAACTGTAGTCAGTGATACATGAAAGTGTAGTCTAAGAATTATATCATTACAAGCTCCGCACCAGAAGTATCAGCTCACTTGTCAAAAATGGGTCTAGTCTGTGTATATAGAACTGTGTCTAGTCTGTGTATATAGAACTGGATCTAGTCTGTGTATATAGAACTGGGTCTAGTCTGTGTATCTAGAACTGGGTCTAGTCTGTGTATCTAGAACTGGGTCAAGTCTGTGTATCTAGAACTATGTCTAGTCTGTGTATATAGAACTGGGTCTAGTCTGTGTATCTAGAACTGGGTCTAGTCTGTGTATCTAGAACTATGTCTAGTCTGTGTATATAGAACTGGGTCTAGTCTGTGTATCTAGAACTGGGTCTAGTCTGAGTATCTAGAACTGGGTCTAGTCTGTGTATCTAGAACTGGGTCTAGTCTGTGTATCTAGAACTGGGTCTAGTCTGTGTATCTAGAACTGGGTCTAGTCTGTGTATATAGAACTGGGTCTAGTCTGTGTATATAGAACTGGGTCTAGTCTGTGTATATAGAACTGGGTCTAGTCTGTGTATATAGAACTGGGTCTAGTCTGAACTTCTTCAACTAGGCTCACAACTAGCACCTATCAGATGATTTATGGTATTGGTCTTTTTGTTAAAGAAATAATGAAACAATGTATTTTGTCTTGTTGTCTTGTTCACCTTTGGTTGTATTACATCATTGTAACCAGATGTTTGTATATCATTTGCTTGTATATAATATGCTGTAGTGGTCACATCCAGTACATGCCTATGAGGAGGGCTGGCTCCAGATTTGTGTGGGCTTTTGGGCAACAGATCCTCAGTGGGCCGCTATTGGAACAACTCTTATGCACTGTAGCAAAAAGACAACCAAAATTGGGTGGTTTTTGCTTAGGCAGATGTACTGGAGTGGGCTGTAATATAGTCCATTCCATACAAGCGGATAGAACCTGTTCAGACATCAGAAAGTATTGTGGAATGCCTCTTTATTCGCTGCCACCGGCTCATAGTGGTGGAATATATACACACACACATTATATATATATATATATATATATATATATATATATATATATATACTAGCTGGTACCTGCGACTTCGTCTGCGGTGATTGTAGAAGTGGGTATATACAGGCATGGGTAAGGTTTTCGTACTGTGTATAAGGTATGGGATATGAAATGAAACTTTGTATCTTGTTTTTGCTGTAATTCAGACAATACATGAGACTTTTGTGTTGAAGTTGATTTGTATTTGAGCTGCTATATATACGGTGTTGTGAGAAACGTGACATAGTGACTTTGGGACAGAAGTATTTGAAGTTAACCCTTTCCCGTCGATGGCATTTTTTGATTTTCGTTTTTGACTCCCCTCCCTCTAAACCCCAAAACTTTTTTATTTCTCCGCTCCCAGAGCCATATGAGGTCTTAATTTTTCCTGGGACAAATTTTTCTTCATGATGCCACCATTATTTATTCTATATAATGTACTGGGAAGCAGGGAAAAAATTCAGAATGGGGTGGATTTGAAGAAAAAATGCATTTCTGCGACTTTCTTACGGGCTTTGGTTTTACGGCGTTCACTGTGCAACCAAAATTACATGTCCCCTGTATTCTGTGTTTCCTTACGATTCTGGGGATACCAAATTTATATGGTTATATTTACATTTTGACCCCTTAAAAAAAATCCAAAACTGTGTTTAAAATTTTTTATTTTTAAAGTCGCCATATTCCGACAGCCGTAACTTTTTTATACGTGCGTGTACGGGGATGTATAGGGCGTCTTTTTTTGCGTGACTGGGTGTACTTTGTAGTTCTACCATTTTCGGGAAATGTTATTGCTTTGATCACTTTTTATTCAAATTTTTATCAGAATCAAAACAGTGAAAAAACAGCGGTTTGGCACTTTTGACCATTTTTCCCGCTACAGTGTTTACCGAACAGGAAAAATATTTGTATAGCTTTGTAGAGCGGGCGATTTCGGACGTGGGGATACCTAATATGTATGTGTTTCACAGTTTTTAAGTACTTTTATATGTGTTCTAGGGAAAAGGGGGTGATTTGAATTTTTAATCCTTTTTATTTTTTTTTTATATTTTTTTAACTTTTTTTTTTAAAAAAAAATTTTTTGCATTTATTAGACCGCCTAGGGGTATTGACATGGGTGGGGGGTGTCACGGATTGTCAGAGCGGTGGGGGTTGGCAAACATGGCTGCTCCGGAGTGTTAAAGAGAGCCTCCTGGAGTATCGGTAAGGTGAGGGGCAAAGTGGTAAAGTATATGTATATGTGATTGTGTGGGGTTAGGGGCGAGGCTGTAGAGGGCAATATGAATTTTGTGGCTTGCTATGGTCCAAAGAGTGTGAGATTGCAGAGATGGTGGTGTGAGTTTGAGTTTTGTGGGGGTCCTGGCACAAACGTATGTGCGCTATTGTGACGAAAAGTAGCCTATTGTTTAATCGGGTGTATTAACTATGTTTGTGGAAAATTTCAGCCGAATCGGTCGAGCGGTTTTTCCGTGATTGAGGAACAAACATCCGAACATGCAAACATCCAAACACACAAACCCACAAACATCCAAACTCACAAACTTTCATCTTTATAATATTAATAGGATTTATGCAAGGGCATAACTAGCAAAAACTGTGTCCCAGAGCAAACTTTGATCTTTCCTGTCCCCCACACGGTGTAAAACCCCATTTACACGCCTGTAAACTCAATATAACGTCCCATAGCAACCCCTCCACACAGTATAATATCTCAAAACACCCCTTCACATATCCTGAAGCCACACCCCTTCACATATCCTGAAGCCACACCCCTTCACATATCCTGAAGCCACACCCCTTCACATATCCTGAAGCCACACCCCCAAAACAACACCTGTACAAACCTGACCTGTATTTATGGATTGATACGGTGACATCCCTAACCCCAGTATGTAATAGTATGGTGGATAGTAATAACTAAATAGTTCTACCAAGTACAATGATGAGAAGGAATTAAAGACTGGACGCCATTTGATGGAAGTGTATATCATTACATGTGTTTGTGGACAAAAATATAATTTTAAAAAACACTATGGAGTTTTTGGCATCTTCAGTATGCATGTACATATACAGGTGAGATTGCTTTGGTTATAATCCAACTTATATGATCGCTGCGGACAGAAGTGAGAGGAGTTCAAGACCACACTCAGGGCCGGTGTCAGCGTACGGCGTAGTCGGGCAAGTGCCGGGGCCCACAGATCCTTTGGAGGATCCCCGGCACTTGCCCGCCCCAGGACTTGCCTGTCCCGATTTCAGCTCATTGGCGTCCGATGGATGGCGATGAGCTGAATACATAGGTGATTAAAGCAGGAGCTGTGACAGCTCAGCTCCTGTTTTAACGCTGCGGCGTGTGTAGGCGCGATGTGATGACGTCACATCGTGTCTACAACTATGTGAATAGCGTGAGAGCAGAGAGAGGAGCGGCGGGGGGAGCGATGGAAGGTGAGTGTAAGTGTTTGTTTTTTGTGTTAAACATTAAGGTGGAACATAATGAAGGGGGCCCATGAAACTGGGGGGCAAATGAAGGGGAGGGGGGGGAACGGCATGACACTGGGCAATGAAGGGGGGGAGGGGTGGCATGACATTGGGGCAGATGGGGGAGGGGGGAGAACGGCATGACACTGGGGCAGATGAAGGGGGGGTCGGCATGACACTGGGGCAGATGAGGGGGGGGAGAATGGCATGAAACTGGGGCAGATGAAGGGGGGATCGGCATGACACTTGGGCAGATGAGGGGGGGGGGGAGAATGGCATGACCCTGGGGCAGATGAGGGGGGGGGGAATGGCATGACCCTGGGGCAGATGAAGGGGGGAGGATGGCATGACACTGGGGCAGAGGAAGGGAGGGGAGAATGGCATGACACTGGGGCAGATGAGGGGGGTAGAACAGCATGACACTGGGGCAGATGAGGGGGGAGAACGGCATGACACTGGGGCAGATGAGGGGGGGAGAACGGCATGACACTGGGGCAGATGAAGGGGGGACGGCATGACACTGGGGCAGAGACGGGGACATGAAACTGTGGGCAGATGGAGGGGGAAAATGGCATGAAACTGGGGACAGAGATGGAGGGGGGACATGAAACTGGGGGCAGAGGAAGGGTGTATATGAAACTGGGGGAGAGATGGAGGGGGCATGTAATTTACGGGTGACTAGGAGGATTATACTGTGTGGGAGCACACGAAAAATGAATGAGAATGGGCGGAGTCAACATAAAAGAGGGCAGAGCTAAATTTGCTGTGGCGCGCCGCACATCTTATGCCTCTTTCTGCTCTTCAAAAGTTGGGAGGTATGGCGTTGGTGATGCCACACTCCTGCGTGACGTCACTCACTTCATCTGCGACGTGTAGTGTCCCGACTCCCCCGTCTCCTCCACAAGGGGGCCCACTGAGGCTCTGGGCCCATAAAAACCTGGCGCCGGCCCTGACCACATTGATGTATCTTCTAGTGAACAGTATTTCATAAATGCAATTAACAAAAAAAAAAAATTATCCAAAGACGTCTATGGCCTTTACAGGGTTTTTCCAGGTTGGAAGCCATATTTTATATATGACCTATTCTCAGACCCAGCAGCGATCAGTTGTTCCAGACAGTCTCCAAGTTGCAGGCACAGCTACTCCTCAGTATACAGTAGGTTCCAGCACCAACACCATTGAAAACAATGGGAGGAACAACCAGTGACAGAACTGGGGTTTGTGGCTCCTCTTCTCCCCAGTCCTTGGATCTCTCCAGACACTCTGTCCATATGCAATGAATTGGTAGTATACCATGGTAAAAAGAAGAAAACATGGATGAACATGAATTTTTAGTCGTGTCCTTTGTGGGTAGGTGAAGTATCCTGGTAAAGCAATTCAACAGTGAGAGGTGACAGTGCTCACTTAAGCCACAGGGGGTCCTACTCAAGAAAGATCCAAATAGAACGTACAACATCTTCAACTCTCAGAAAGAACGCTATGATGGGTTATACACCAAAGATATGCAAATAATAAGCATTATATGGACGGCCACAATGGCTTCCCAATACAGCAGGCGTGACTAGCGATTAGTCCAGTGATGTCATACAGTATATACAGAATAAAATAGATAAATGAGTAAATAAGTAAATATATTGCCACACAAACAATTCATCATAAAAGAGTTAGAGCGTTACAAAAAGCCTGAGAGAGCCCAATAAATCATTTCATAGTCCATTGCAAGATATACACCAAGACCAGATCAATAAGAAAATCAGTAATAATACATAAAGTCTGCTCAAAAGCGCAAAAATCATTGTCTAAGAGTTAAAGGGGCTCTATGATTGGGAAAAGTTATTCTTAGATAAGCACATCCTTGCATAGGCTTTAGAAAGGCTATTCCACACCTACCTTTAGTATGTAAATTGCCTCAGTAGATTTGAATAAGTCCGTTTTTATTCATATGCTAATGAGCTTAGACCCGTGCAGCGGAAGTGTCTGTGTGCACTGTCTGCTCTATGTGTATGTATAGCAGAGAAGACTCATCAGCACAGCAGCCTCTGCTATACATATATACATATAGAGCAGACAGTGCACACAGACACTTACGGTGCCACGGTCTAATCTCATTAACATTTGACTTATTCAAAGTCTACTGAGGCAATTTACATACTAAAGGTATGTGTGAAATAGCCTATCCAAAAATGACTTTTCCCAAAGATAGAGCCCCTTTAAGTGGATTAAATTTAGACTGAGATACCAGTAAGTCTCCACTAGATGTCAGTATTGCTGCAAGTCCAAAGATAAGACTAGATCACTTTAATATCCTATTAATATTATAAATGTGAAAGTTTGTGTGTTTGGATGTTTGCATGTTCGGATGTTTGTTCCTCAATCACGGAAAAACCACTCCACCGATTAAACAATAGGCTACTTTTCGTCACAATAGCGCACATACGTTTGTGCCAGGACCCCCCCAAAACCCAAACTCACACCACTATCTCTGCAATCTCACACACTTTGGACCATAGCAAGCCACAAAATTCATATTGCCCTCTACAGCCTCGCCCCTAACCCCACACAATCACATATACATATACTTTACCACTTTGCCCCTCACCTTACCGATACTCCAGGAGGCTCTCTTTAACGCTCTGGAGCAGCCATGTTTGCCGACCCCCCACCACTCTGACAATCCGCGACACCGCCCACCCATGTCAATACCCTAGGCGGTCTAATAAATGCAAAAAAAAAAGTTTAAAAAAAGTAAAAAAAATATAAAAAAAATAAATAAAAAGGATTAAAATTCAAATCACCCCCCTTTCCCTAGAACACATATAAAAGTAGTTAAAAACTGTGAACACATACATGTTAGGTATCCCCGCGTCGAAATCGCCCGCTCTACAAAGCTATACAAATATTTTCCTGTTTGGTAAACGCCGTAGCGGGAAAAAAGGTCAAAAGTGCCAAACCGCCATTTTTTCACAGTTTTGCTTCTGATAAAAATTTGAATAAAAAGTGATCAAAGTAATAACATTTCCCGAAAATGGTAGAACTACACAGTGCACCCGACCCCGCAAAAAAAGACGCCCTATACATCCCCGTACACGCACGTATAAAAAAGTTACGCGGCCGTCGGAATATGGCGACTTTTCAAAAAATAATTTTTTAACACAGTTTTGGATTTTTTTTAAGGGGTCAAAATGTAAATAAAACTATATAAATTTATATATCCCCGGAATCGTAACGAAACACAGAATACAGGGGACATGTCATTTTGGTTGCACAGTGAACGCCGTAAAACCAAAGCCCGTAAGAAAGTCGCAGAAATGCATTTCACGTGTCACGTGTTCTCTGAATTACAGCAAAAACAAGATACAAAGTTACATCTCATATCCCATCCCTTATACACAGTACGAAAACCTTACCCGCGCCTGTATATACCCACTTCTACAATCACCGCAGACGAAGTCGGGGGTACCAGCTAGTAAGAACATAAAAGAAAGAACAACTTTATGAAACAATAGCTCAGTAAAGTGGTGGGTGACATTACGGCCGCATGTCCACCATGTTTCCATAGTAAACCCCTGGGGACACTGGACAGGGGACGGGCTTGCCGGTGGTCAGCTTTATAACCCACTGTTTTGAGAAGGACTTTTAGTAGTGAAACCTACTGGTGTCCATATGCGGGAGAGGCCGCATATGGACACCAGTGGTCACCTATAAAAATCCATTCAAAACAGTGGGTTTTAAAGCTGACCCCCGGCAAGCCGTCCCCTGTCCAGTTTCCCCGGGGTTTACTATGGAAACCCTGGTGCAGACTGCGGCCGTAGTGTGAATCCAGCCTAAGATAATATATCTGCCCATGTTATGTAATGGTACATAGATGCCGATCTGTATTCTAAGTACTGCTTATACATCATCTTGTAAGCAGATCTGAGTGTACTTGTACTGATATTATATACTGATAATATCCTATGCATATATCTGGCTGTCCATAATAAGAAATGTCTAGAATCTGCATATACTTTATACTGAGTACCAGTGGCGTAACTACCGTGGTAGCAGCTGCCACAGGGCCCGGGCCATTAGGGGGCCCGGTGACAGCCGCTACCGCCGTGTTTTTTTTGTTGTTTTCTTTTAATAGGCCGTTTAATAGGCCGTTACGGGCCCTATTTACTTGCCGATCCTGGCTGGGCCGGGATCAGTAAGTGACACCGCGGGCCCTACAAATACTATCATTATACTCGGGGGTCTTTGCAGGCCTCCTTCCTAGTTGTCTGACGTCTCTGACGTCACATGAACACGGCCTGCTTCCCGGGTCATGTGACATCCGATGTCATAGAAGAAGGATGGCAGCGGAGAACACAGTGTAGGAGCCGGGAACAGGTAAGAAAACAGTGTTTTATTAATGTTTTTATTCCCCTGGGTCTCCGATTATTATAGTCTGGGATCTGAAAAGACACCAGAGTATAATAATTGTTTATGGGCATCCACAGTGGGGCATTATACTGTGTACTGGGGCCACTATGGGACATAATACTGTGTGCAGGGGCCACTAAGGGACATAATACTGTGTGCAGGGGCCACTAAGGGACATAATACTGTGTGCAGGGGCCACTAAGGGACATAATACTGTGTGCAGGGGCCACTAAGGGACATAATACTGCACCGGCCGCGGCGATCACAGGCATTTAACCACTTAGATGCTGTGGTTACTTTGCTCTACTAGGATTGGTAAAGGGGTGGCCAGTGGCTTGCTGAAGGCTCCCAGGCCTGCCAAATTTTTTAAAGGTAGTAGCAGTACCCGCGACTTCGTCCGCGGAACCCTGACCCCCTGCACGAGCCACCTGTAGCGCCGCACAGGCTTCTTCCTTTGCCTTGTGTCCACAGCGGCTCCCTTTTCCTCATCTCCCCCTGGCGCCCGCCAACCCCCTTTTTTCCTACCCACTCCCTCATGTGCTCGCTTCTTTCTCCTACCCCGTGTCCCCCCCCATGCCCCCTTCCCCATGTTACCTACCCCGTGTCCCTTTTTTCCCACCACCCCATGCCCCCTTCCCTGTCTTACCTACCCAGTGACCCCAACCCCCCCCAGACCCTGTGTCACCTTTCCCCCCACCAACCTGTGCCCACGGCCTCACCAAACCCTGGGCTCTGAGTGCAATAACTTGGCAGGGACCCCTGATCTCTGTAAGGTTGCCAAACCTTGCTATAGGGTGACGCATGATAATGGCATCAAATCTGAGTTTTGTTTTTCTTAAATCCAGATTTACATAATGAAACACAATGTTTAAAAAAAAATTATAATACAAAAATAAAGGAATCCGCCTCTGGTTTTAGCCCCACCCCCAGCGACACAACAATAGTGTTACCAAAGTAAAAAAGACTGTAACAGAGGGAGAAAATTACAGTATTTACTTTTTTTTTTGTTTAGGGTTCCGTCCTGCTGTTAAAAAAAAAAAAAAACTTCCCTGCTTTTTAACATTTTCTCAGATATTAAAATAAAGAAAAAAAAACGGAAAATTAAAAACAAAAAAATAAAGGTCAATTTATCACTGAAAACGGATACCAAATTTATATAGTTTTTAATGTTTTAACCCCTCAAAGCAATTTTTCAAAAAAATAAAAAATTTCTTGGAGTCGTTGAGCGTTGTGTACACAGCAATTGTGGTGGCAGAGACGGAAAAATCAGTTCCTGCCTTCCCTATGGGATGTACTAACAGCCGACATCCCGATCCCAAGCTAACGTTGCAGGGACATTACATATACTCACATATACATATATACGTCCTTGTAGGGTTAGAGGAGCACTGTCCAGATGTATTTAGTCTATGGGCAATCTGGAACTGGTTAAAGGGATTCTACCACTAAAACACATTTTTTTCTAGTTACCACGTCGGAATAGCCTTTAAAAAGGCTATTCGTCTCTTACCTGTGGAAGTGCTCTCCGCCGCGCCATTCGTTCAAAATACCGGTTTGTACCGGTATGCTAATTAGTTCTCTCGCAGCGATGGGGGCGTCCCCATCGCAGGAGCAGCGATGGGGGCGTCCCCATTGCAGCTCGAAAACCGACTGCAGCGCCGCCTCTCTAGTCTTCGCTGTGGTCGGTTTTCGAGCTGCAATGGGGACGCCCCCATCGCTGCGAGAGAACTAATTAGCATACCGGTACAAACCGGTATTTTGAACGAACGGCGCGGCGGAGAGCACTTCCACAGGTAACAGACGAATAGCCTTTTTAAAGGCTATTCCGACGTGGTAACTAGAAAAAAATGTGTTTTAGTGGTAGAATCCCTTTAAGGACAATTAACCCCATAAACAGGGCGATGAATAATTGTTAGTTTGCGGGGGAGCCAACCACAAGGTTCTCCAGCATTCACAGGACACTCCAGTGACTTCTATGTGTCACCTCCGGCATCACTCACAGCTCCATAAGGGCTAGTTCACACGGGGGCAGGTGGGGCAGATTTTGGCACCGGGAGTGACTCGGGGAGCCGTATCACTCTTGGATCAAAACCTGCCTGCCACAACTGTCGCGGCTTCCCCCTCCGGAGTCGGCTCAAATGAATGGGCCGACACCGGAAGTTGCTGCCGCCTGAAGAAAGGGCAGCTCGCTTCTTTTTTCCGCTATCGGCAACATGTCTATAGCGGAAAAAGAACGCTAGTGATCTCCATAGACCACGGTTGTATGGAGGCGGATTTTGAGGCGAAATCCACTGTCAAAATCCGCCTCTTTGCCCCCGTGTGAACTAGCCCTAACAGTAAAGTAAATGGAGCACCGTTCACACAAGTGCACTACCTGGAGACTGTTGGAGGACTTTTACTCTCCCGTACTCCTTTTCGCTCTTGAACCCCTTCAGCCATTTAATGCTGCTAGGACGTTGCGATCTATCTTTCCAATGTTAGGCGGCTGCCTTTACTACAGCTGGTTCATTACCATCACTGTGTACACAGCTATGGCATCCGCCATGATGCAGCTCCCCTCTGACCCGGCGATCATGTGATCCAACAAGGCTTTGGGAACTACAGGAGCTGCTGGGTCCTAAAGGCCTTAGATCAGATTTTTATTGCATTTGTATAGTAAAAGTAAAATAAATTTTAAAAAATCCACTCATATCACATCACAGGTTCTCACCCCAAACACATTGTGTCAGCTACATAAAATAGATAGGAACGGAGAGGAAAAATTATTTTAATACTGAGGCCCTACATTGCAAAAAAGTCAATGCAAAAACTGCTGAGTATTACATTACCTGCACAGTGGAAGAGATTCTGGCGAATCCCATCTACACGTTGCCGAAAAATTTCTGCAGCGGACCTGCTGAGAGATCGAAAACACCCGCAGCGCGCCAATTATCACTAGGTAAACGCCGGCATAGAGGAAGAAAAACCCGCAATGCGTTTCCGCTGTGGTCTTTTCCGCAGCAGTTTTCTTGTCGCGGCTCGTTAAGTGGGGACTTCACGTAAAAATTTAACTAGCACTTTGTGCCATCAGGAAATAAAAAACCAAAGAAAAAAACATGAAAACACATACGCGCTTCACTCCTTTTTGTTTGCATTTTCCTGGATGTTAAAAATCCCAAAAAACATATCAATAAGGAACCGAAAGAAGAAAATTATTTAAATAAGCCCAAAAAAACACAAAAATGTGTCCAGGCCTGAAAAGGTTAAATGCATCCATAGTGACGGCCGTACAAGGGCCCCTGCCAGCCATCGGCCCCCGCTCCCATAGTGACGGCCGTACAAGGGCCCCCGCCAGCCATCGGCCCCCGCTCCCATAGTGACGGCCGTACAAGGGCCCCCGCCAGCCATCGGCCCCCGCTCCCATAGTGACGGCCGTACAAGGGCCCCTGCCAGCCATCGGCCCCCGCTCCCATAGTGACGGCCATACAAGGGCCCCGCCAGCCATCGGCCCCCGCTCCCATAGTGACGACCGTACAAGGGCCCCGCCAGCCATCGGCCCCCGCTCCCATAGTGACGGCCGTACAAGGGCCCCCGCCAGCCATCGGCCCCCGCTCCCATAGTGACGGCCGTACAAGGGCCCCCGCCAGCCAACGGCCCCCACTTCCATAGTGACGGCCGTACAAGGGCCCCCGCCAGCCATCGGCCCCCGCTCCCATAGTGACGGCCGTACAAGGGCCCCCGCCAGCCATCGGCCCCCGCTCCCATAGTGACGGCCGTACAAGGGCCCCCGCCAGCCATCGGCCCCCGCTCCCATAGTGACGGCCGTACAAGGGCCCCCGCCAGCCATCGGCCCCCGCTCCCATAGTGACGGCCGTACAAGGGTCCCCGCCAGCCATCGGCCCCCGCTCCCATAGTGACGTCCATACAAGGGCCCCCGCCAGCCATCGGCCCCCGCTCCCATAGTGACGTCCATACAAGGGCCCCCGCCAGCCATCGGCCCCCGCTCCCATAGTGACGGCCGTACAAGGGCCCCGCCAGCCATCGGCCCCCGCTCCCATAGTGACGGCCGTACAAGGGCCCCCGCCAGCCATCAGCCCCCGCTCCCATAGTGACGGCCGTACAAGGGCCCCGCCAGCCATCGGCCCCCGCTCCCATAGTGACGGCCGTACAAGGGCCCCGCCAGCCATCGGCCCCCGCTCCCATAGTGACGGCCATACAAGGGTCCCCGACAGCCATCGGCCCCCGCTCCCATAGTGACGGCCGTACAAGGGCCCCGCCAGCCATCGGCCCCCGCTCCCATAGTGACGGCCATACAAGGGCCCCCGCCAGCCATCGGCCCCCGCTCCCATAGTGACGGCCATACAAGGGCCCCCGCCAGCCATCGGCCCCCGCTCCCATAGTGACGGCCGTACAAGGGCCCCCGCCAGCCATCGGCCCCCGCTCCCATAGTGACGGCCATACAAGGGCCCCCGCCAGCCATCGGCCCCCGCTCCCATAGTGACGACCGTACAAGGGCCCCCGCCAGCCATCGGCCCCCGCTCCCATAGTGACGGCCATACAAGGGCCCCCGCCAGCCATCGGCCCCCGCTCCCATAGTGACGGCCGTACAAGGGCCCCCGCCAGCCATCGGCCCCCGCTCCCATAGTGACGGCCATACATGGACCCCGCCAGCCATCGGCCCCCGCTCCCATAGTGACGGCCGTACAAGGGCCCCGCCAGCCATCGGCCCCTGCTCCCATAGTGACGTCCATACAAGGGCCCCCGCCAGCCATCGGCCCCCGCCCCCATAGTGACGGCCATACAAGGGCCCCCGCCAGCCATCGGCCCCCGCTCCCATAGTGACGGCCATACATGGACCCCGACAGCCATCGGCCCCCGCTCCCATTCACTGTAAGGTAAAAAGCATGACAATAGTTTTTACTTTTGTATTGGAAGAAAAAGTCCTACAGGAAAGACAAAGTATCAAACACGAGGAAGGAAAGCGGCCATCTTGTGTCTTATACTGTTTATACATCAGCCCTTCTATGGCCACTCAAGTCTGTTGCTCTGATAGATAAGAGCAATGGACTGTAATAACAGCGGAGTGAAACATACCCAAGACAAAGGGTTAACTGAGGTAGAAATGATAAGGACTGGGTAAGGCAGGCTGGGAGTTGTAGTGCACTAAGGCCTAACCCCACCCCCCATGACATCAGTCCCTCCCCTCAGCTACTCCTATAGTACAGTCCCATGTGAATTACATCGCTGCAGCCCCTCCCACACCCGGCTCAGCCCCTCCCACACCCGGCTCAGCCCCTCCCACACCCCGCTCAGCCCCTCCCACACCCCGCTCAGCCCCTCCCACACCCCGCTCAGTCCCTCCCACACCCCGCTCAGCCCCTCCCACACCCCGCTCAGCCCCTCCCACACCCCACTCAGCCCCTCCCACACCCGGCTCAGCCCCTCCCACACCCCGCTCAGCCCCGCCTTCCTCCTCGCCGCGCTCGGCAGCTTCTGGAGACCCCGCCCTTTCCGGTGACGTCACTGCTCCCAGGACCCGCGCTTCACTTCCAGACACGACCACGCGGGGAGTCGCTTTGGCTGCTGTCGCAGTATCTGGTAGGTTCTGCTGTGTCTCGGAGTTTCAGCTGGAAATCACATTAACCCCTTAATTGTCCCCTATCCACCATCTTGTGGTTGCAGACAGGTGGCTTGTCCTATAGTATAAGCTACACAGTCAGAAGGGCTAATGCAGGTCCCGGGTCTGTCACTGACTGCAGCCAGAAGACACAGCAGCTTATACAAGGCAGGCTAGAGAATCAGTCACATTGCATCCCATAATGAGGAACAAATCTCATACAGCAATCTGAGCCCTCTGTATATCACATACAGCAATCTGTATATCACACTTTGGGAACCTTCACATGGAGTAAACGTCCGTGTATTTTTGCAAAATACACGTGTAAAAATAAGACTCCCATTGACTTCAATGATATTTTTTACTCTTGTAAAAATCCGCCTGTAAAATGTCATTGAAGTCAATGGGAGTCTTATTTTTACACCTGTATTTTGCAAAAATACAGGCGCGTTTACTCCGTGTGAAGGTCCCTTAGACAGATGGCTGGAATCCTTCTATGTGCTATACGGATGCCTGTATGTGATAGGGCTAGTTCACACGTGAGTATAAGGGGAGGTTTTTGACAGCGGATTTCGCGTCCAAAACCTCCCCTTATAATGGTGGTCTATGGAGACCGCCGGGCTTCTGTTCTCCGCTAGCGGCGAGCTGCTGCTAGCGGAGAAAAGAAAGGACATGTCCTTTCTTCAGGCGGAAGCCGCGCAGGCTCAGCCGCGCAGCTTCCGCCCCCGGCAGCTCCCTCCTATGTTGGCTCATTCATTTGAGCCGACAGCAGAGGGTTAAGCCGCGACAGCGATGGTCGCGGCGGGCGGGTTTTGACAAGAGAGAGACGCGGCTCGCCGCGTCTCTCTCTGTGTCAAAACCCGCGCGGGCAGTTCACGTGTGAACTAGCCCATACACAGATGGTTGTATGTGATATACAGAAGGCTCAGTTGGCGGTATAAGTGTGATATATGGATCACTGTATATGATATACAGGTGGCTGGAATACTCTCATATACAGTGGTTTGAGCCATCCATATATCACACCTGTACAGCGATCCGCATATCACACTTGTAGAATCATTACGCCACAGCCTGAAAAGGAGAATACAGCTACAAATAACGTTAGGTTTTATTTAATCCCAAACAATGGTAGAGAAGTGATGGAGAATTGGTGAGTGCCCCGAAATCTACTGCTGAGCCTACAAAATACCAATGAGGCCAATAAGTGACCTAAGGAAGCAGCCCGGAGATCTGCAGGAGCGGGCCACGCCGGAAGGTATAGAGGACAGGAAAGGGTGTTTCTTTAAAAAAAAAAATTCACGTCCCCGACCTAATTAAAAAATATTATTTTATCCTGGACAACCCCTTTAACCCTTTCCCAACATCCACTGTACTAGTAAAGTGGATGCTGAGTGTTTAAAAGGATTCTATCATTAGAAACCCTTTTTACAGTAAATATAAGTAGTATCCTTCTCTTACCTTTATTATTCTGGACCGCGCCGCCGTTCCTTAGAAACATCTTCTTTATGTAAATGAGTTTTCTCTCAGCACTGGGGGCGTTCCTCGGTGCTGTTTGAGCTCTGGGGAACGCCCCCAGAGCTGCTAGAAAACTCATTTACATAAAGAAGATAAGGCCAGAATAATAAAGGTAAGAGAAGAATAGCCTTTCTTAAAGGGGCTCTAGCATTAGATTTTAGGGTTTTTAGGCTATTAGGTGCTGCTAGTCGTTTTTAAAAAGAACCCCTCCCCCCCTGTTTTTGTTAATTACCATTGAAATGGATATGCAAATCACTCTCACTGTGCACGGTGGGCGTTCTGTGCACCCTTTTGCTTGCCCTGCAAAACTCCTCCTCCTCCTTCTTCTTCACCACCTCCAGTGTTGTCCTTTCCGGCGGTTTCTATTGAAATTTTGCCCATGTGCAGTAGCGCTCTGGAGAGAAATGGCGCTGGAGCGTGCTCAGTAGTGCTCTGGAGGGAGCGCTACAGCACACGCTCCAGCGCCAGTTCGCAATGTTCTCTTCAGAAAAATGGCGTTGGAGCATGTGCAGTAGCGCTCCGGAGTGAAAATTCAATAAAAGCCGCTGGAAGGGCAACGCTGGAGGCGGTGAATAAGGAGGAGGAGGAGGAGTTTTGCAACACAAGCAAGAGGGTGCACGGAACGCCCACTGTGCACGGAGGGACTGATTTGCATATCCATTTCAAAGCTAATTAACAAAAACAGGGTAGGGCTATTCAGGCATATCTTTATCTCCAAACCCTAAAATCTAATGATAGAGCCCCTTTAAAGAGGAACTTCCATCAGATCGGGCACATGCAGTTCTATATACTGCTGGAAAGCTGAGAGTGCGCTGAATTCAGTGTACTATCGGCTTTCCCGATCTGTGCCCGGTGTAAAGCGCTATCGGTCCCGTTACCGTAGCGCTTTTGTGTCAGAAGGGCGGTTCTGACAGTTAGCCAGGGACGCCCTTCTGCCCAGCGCCCTGTCACGCTGCACAGTGTGAGCAGGGAGGAACTCCCCCCCCCCCCCCCCCCTCTGCTCACACAGCTCGTCCATAGACGAGTATTATCAGGGGCGGGAGGGGGGAGTTCCTCCCCGTTTACACTGTACAGCGCGATAGGCGCTGCTGGGCAGGAGGGCGTCCCTGGCTAAGTGTCAGAAAGGCCCTTCTGACACTAAAGCGCTACGGTACCGGGACCGATAGCGCTTTACAACGGGCACAGATCGGGAAAGCCGATAGTGCACTGAATTCAGCGCACTGTCAGCTTTCCAGCAGTATATAGAACTGCATGTGCCTGATCTGATGGAAGTTCCTCTTTAAGGCTATTCCTACTTATATTTACTGTAAAAAGGGTTTCTAATGATAGAATCCCTTTAAAGGTGGTGGACACTCAGGAGCGGGGCGACCGCCATAGCCCCCAGGCGTCTGCTGTTTTATACAGTAAACGCCCGGCGCTAATGCCCGCGATTGGTACCTGCTCTTATCACGGGCACTAACCCCTAGGTTCCTTGGTGATTTTACCAGGGATCGCCCTCACCCATTTCTATAGCAGCCAGAAGCCTTGTGAAGGCTCCCAGGCCTGTCTGCAATTATTTTCTATTAAGGGAGCGTTCACACTACCGTCAGTGTCCGACAGGTAGTGTCCGCTGCAAATGTCCGTTCAAAATCTCGCGCGGACATTAGGAGCGGACACTAGCTGTAGTGTGAACGCTCCCTAAGTTCAAATCACCCCCCTTTCCCTAGAACACATATAGTACTAAGAACTGTGTAACACATATTAGGTATCCCTGTGTCCGAAATCGCCCGCTCTACAAATCTATAAAATCATTTTTCCTGCACGGCAAACGCCATAGCGGGGAAAAAAAAAATCTAAAGTGCCAAACTGCCATTTTTTTTATGTTTTGTCTCTGATAAAAATTGGAATAAAAAAATGATCAAAGCAATACCAATACCCCAATATGGTATAACTAAAAAATTCCAGTGAATGGGTTTGAAAACTGACTGCCGGGTTTCCGTCTCCCTTCCAGTTTCTCGGGGCAGAAGATGGAAACCTGCAAAGCAGAGACCGGGTGTTGATGTGAACCCGCCCTAAGGGCCCCTTCACACGGAGTTTACGCTCCGTGTATTCTGTACATTTTACACATGTAAAAATACACGTGTAAAACGTAGTTAGCCATTGAGTTCACCCAACTTTCCAATGCTCCTGCAGCATTTCATATAACGCTGCAGGAGCATCGGAAAGTTGGGTGGATGCACAAAAAAGATAATGATAAAAACAGGAGAACAATTTAAAATTTGTGATTTTGTTAATTATAAGACTATGGGGAAATCTACGTGGCCACAAGAGACATTTCGCCGACGTATACGGGAACATATCTTGATATTACGCGTGAACGTGAGACCCCTATTACCAAACAGGACTGGATAGACAGATTTCAGGCAATTGAATGTACCACCCGAGGTGGTGATTGGGGTAACCTCATCCTAGGAAAGGGGACCCACTGGATTTTTCGGATGAGATTATTATCTTTCCATCTTCCTCTTGTGTCTTTCATCCATCCATACTGGATTCGCCCACCTATGGTTTCTCTATTAAAATGTGTTGGGTAATTTTTGATTTTGATAATATTTTAGCGACGATTCACCTATTTTAAAATGGAGATTGATTCATAGAAGGATTTAATGTTTATATCAGTAGTATCCAATATGATTAATACCCAGCTTTTCTAGGCTCCTGCAGGGTTATTGATTTATTTCTGGGCTGGATGGGATTATTGCTATGATTTTATCACTCTCCCGTGAACACCCAGCTTTCCTAGTCTTCTGGTTATCTATGATGGTTAGTATCCAGCTTTGTTAAGCTTCTGCAGGGTTATAAACAGAACCATTTATTTACATTTTTGGGCTTTATGTGATTATGATTACAACTTTGTTATCACTGGGTGTTGGTTTTTTCCTTTTTTTTTTTTTTTTTTTGCATCCACCCAGCTTTCCAATGTTCCTGCAGGGTTTATTTTCCTGTACCTGAACCTGTACTGCACATCTGAGACTACTTAGCTCTTCAGATGATGTGATGAATAGTGATCGTGGCATCTGGGGGATTTGGTGGCAAGAATGAAATTGCGGGGTCTGATGAGTTACAGCCGGAGAGCCTATGTGCGGTGTATTGCAATACAATGTATAACATCTCACTGGGGATCAGCACATCCCAGGTTCAAGTCCCCTTTTATCCTGGACAGCACCTTTAAGGGTGCATTCACACGGAGTAAACGCGACCGCAAACATGCACCGTCAAAAACGCTGCGCTTTGCGCGCCGCGTTTACTCTGTGTGAATGCACCCTAACACATTCACTGGGGGTATGAAAAACAGATTTTGCTGGAATAGTTTTTGAGTGCCATGTCTCATTTGTAGAGCCCCTAAAGTACCAATACAATAGGAACCCCTAAAGTGACCCCATTTTATAAACTACACCCCCTCTCAGAATTCATCAAGGGTATAGTGAGCATTTTGACCTCACAGACATTTCACAGATTTTATTAACATTGGGATGTAAAAACTAAAAAATGACTTTTCTTTCCCCCAATAAAGCGTTAATTTACCACCATATTTTTAATTCTTACAAGAGAAAAAAATCCCCCCACAGTTTGTTACACAGTTTCTCCTGAACACGGTACATGTTGGGGCTCAGAGTGGAAAGAGCGCTGTTTGGCTTTTGGAGGGCAGGTTTTGCTGGAATCGTTTTCAAGTGTCAAGTCTTATATGCCCTTAAAGTACCAATACAATGTAAATCTGCCAAAAGTAACCCATTTTAGAAACTACACGCTTTTTAGCTTTTGGAGTATAGATTTAGAGGGACTTTTTGCAGAGCCCTGGAGGTGTCAGTATACTGCAGTGCCACAAGAAGAGACCTCATTTTGTAGGGACAATTTTAGGGTCTCTGCAAATGTGACATGTCGCCAAAAACCAACAATTTAAATCTGCGCTCAAAAGTCACATAGCGCTCCTTCACATCTTCGCCCTGCTTTGTGCCCATACTGCAGTTTATGCCACCTGTATGACACTCGTGTACCCAGGATAGTGTACTTAATGTCATATGTGGTATAAACTGCTGTTTGGGCACAGCCGGACACAGAAGGGAAGGAGCGCTATTTTGGTTTTTGGAGCACAATTTGGTTGTCCCGGGCATAACAGTTTTTGGAGCGTTCGTCTCTTATACGAGCAAAGTATAACATATTACACACTGGTGTATCCCTTCACCATCTGCTGCACATTCATGTTTGGAAAATAAATTAATGCAAGACTTGGAGGTTAGGAATGCTCATTATACCCCTGGATAAATTCCTTCAGGGGTGTATTTTTCCATATGGGGTCACGTGTCAGGAGATTACACTTTACTGGCATCTCAGGAGCTCTGCAAAAGTGTCATGGCGTCCAAAAACTAAGCCGTCTGTTCTCCTTAAACTACATGAAGCTCCTTACCTTCTGTGCATGGCTGTGCTCAAACAGCAGTTTACTCCACATATAACATTAAGTACATTATTCTGGGTACACCAATACCATACATGTGCCCAAGCAGCAGTTTATACCACATATGACATCAAGTACATTATCCTGGGTATATCAGTGTCATACATTTGTGCCCAAACAGCAGTTTATACCCAGATATGGCATTAAGTTTGTTATCCTGGGTACACCAGTATCATACACGTGGGCATAAACTGCAGTTTTGGCACACAACAGGGCACAGATGTGAAGGACCCCTATGTGGCTTTTGGAGTGCAGATTAAAGAAGACATTTCACCACTTGGGACACATGCGGTTTTATATACCGAAGAAATCCAACAGTGCGCTGAATTCAATGTACTGTCGGCTTTCACGATCTGTGCCCCAGGTGAAGAGCTATTGGTGTCGGTACCGTAGCTCTTCAGCGTCCGAAGGACATTTCTGACCGTCAGGAACACCCCTCCTCACAGTAGTGTCTATGGCGCTGACTGTGAGCAGTGAGGAACGCCCCCCCCAGTACTCGTCTATGGATGACTGGGGCTGGAGCTCAGCCAATCAGGAAGCTTCAAAGCAGCAATAGAAACCCTGAAAGCAAAAGCCTTCTACGCCATCAGACGACAACTGTACCACCTCAAACCACCGGTGAGGGTCTGGCTGAAGATATTTGACGCAGTCATCGCTCCGATCCTTCTCTATGGCAGTGAGGTTTGGGGCCCAGGCACCTACCCAGACCAGCCAAAATGGGACTCTAGCCCAACAGAGACCTTCCACCTGGAGTTCTGCAAGTACCTGCTCCATGTCCATCGCAACACCCCCAACATGGCCTGCAGGGCAGAGCTAGGCAGACTCCCCCTATGGCTCACCATACAGAAGAGTGCGCTAGCTTTCCAGGCGCACATCCAGGGGAGCAATCCCAACTCCTACCACCACCAAGCATGGCTAAGCCACCTGAGCAAACCAGACACCCCCCAACCAAACAACAGCCAACCACCAAACCAAAAACACCAACATTATAACCAAGGCCGAAATAAAGGCGACCACGAGGCAAACAGAGAGCGGTACATTGAAGAACGGCGAAACGAAATAAATAACTCCAAGAAACTCACCATGTACCAATCCCTACAAAGGGACTACACCATGGCCACCTACCTGGAGAGAATACGCCACCCCAAACACAGACAGACCCTGAGCCGGTACAGACTGAGCGCACACAACCTAGAGATAGAGACGGGGCGACACAGGCAGACGTACAAGCCACGGGAGAACAGACTGTGCCAGCACTGTGACCAGGGGGCCCTAGAAGACGAGACCCACTTCCTGCTACACTGCACCAAATACTCAGCTGTGAGGGCCGTCTACTACCAAAGACTCTGCCCACATCCCAGACTTCATATCTGCAGACGAGAAGAGGAAACTCTACATCCTACTGGGAGAAGAAGAGGCCACTGTGGAGATCGCTGCCCAATAGGTGTTCAGCTGTCACCAAACAAGAGGAACATGAGACTCCACGGACTGTTATACCCCAAATCAACCACCCCATACCCACCACTCACAGCCCCGACCCCAACTCCCCCCCACTTTACTAGCTTTGGCAATGCCAAATATCTATTCGGACGTGCCAATAAAGCTTATTTGATTTGATTTGATTTGTACTATCAGGAGGGGAGCACTATCAGGAGGGGAGGGGAGTACTATCAGGAGGGGAGTACTATCAGGAGGGGAGGGGGGTACTATCAGGAGGGGAGGGGGGTACTATCAGGAGGGGAGCACTATCAGGAGTGGAGGGGAGTACTATCAGGAGGGGAGGGGAGTACTATCAGGAGGGGAGCACTATCAGGAGGGGAGGGGAGTACTATCAGGAGTGGAGGGGAGTACTATCAGGAGTGGAGGGGAGTACTATCAGGAGGGGAGGGGGGTACTATCAGGAGGGGAGCACTATCAGGAGTGGAGGGGAGTACTATCAGGAGGGGAGGGGAGTACTATCAGGAGTGGAGCACTATCAGGAGGGGAGGGGAGTACTATCAGGAGGCTCGTCTCCTTGCCTCTCCCTATTCATCTATCTATCATGCTGCCAACCCATCAGTGTCCATAAACCCTCTGACCACTCACAAAACAATGCCTGTCTAATGGATACAGGGAAGAGGCTAGAAAGGTTAAAAATAAAAACCTGTGTTTGTCTACCTTACATTCTGCTGCTGCCGCCTGTCATCATTGTTATGAAGTAGGTTCTGGCTTGTCTTGTGATAAAAACCAGCCCCAACTCCTCCTGGCTGCTTTGGCAGTCAATAAAGTTTAGACAAATTCTGCTTTCATCAGTGATTACATCACACGCATGGTGGGTGTGACTAACAACTGAAGTTATTTGGCAGTCCGTAAAGATGTTCAAAATTGGCTCTGCCATTTTGGGGTGGATCAGCAACTCCCAGAACGAGATCCAGGGCTGGCGATCCATTGCCATGTCAGCCAGGAGTCTTTTGAAGGCTCCCAGGCTTGTCTGGCATGCACTTGTATTACAGGCTGCTTTACTTTTACAATGCTTTGCTGTGCATTGTATTAGTGATCAGACACCACTGGGATTCAAGACCCCTAGGGGGTCTAAAAAAAAAAAGTTAAAAAAAAAAAAAAATTCAAATCATCCTCCGTTTCCAAAGAACACATATAAAAGTAAAAAACTAAAGTGAAGCACATACACCTTAGGTATCCTTTGTCTGAAAACGTCCAGTCTATAAACAAAAATAATCGCTGTGCCTGGGAAAAAAAATCAGAAGAGTTGACCAAGTGTTTCCCAAATAACTCAGACTAGTGTAAGATTCATCCCTTACCCAGGAGCCCATGTTATAGACCTATCGTATTTCTCTCCTTTCAGTGCGGATTACAATGCCGGGGAATCCTGCAGAGAACTGTTCAGGATCAGACACGATCAGTGAGTATTCTGCTCCTCAGAGGCCAATCAAAAGGGATAGAGTGAGAGGAAGTTCGATCATGAGCATCGAAACGGGGGAGAGGACGGAGTATACAGACAGCAATACCCAGAACGAACCTATGAAAAGAAAGAAGAGTAAGTAGGACAACTCTAGAATGTTTCTTAAAGGGCACCAGAGTTTTTGTCAAAAGTTGAAATATGTGCAGAGTTCTCTGACTGTACAAGTCTTCATATATGGTGTCCGATCAGTGTTTCTGCTGCTAATAGCTCCATTATGGCTGTAGCACATTTTACTTTTCTATCTGAGACTGTGGGTGTAGTAAGGAGCAGTCTGATGGTTTCAGGAGCCCCAAACATGTATGTGTGACTGGAGATGGGCATGAAAGCGTGACCAGGAAAGTTAAGGAGCCATTAAAAGTTTTATAAAGTTTGTTGATTAAAGTTTAATCGTTAAATTGAAGGGGGTCACTGCTGGGGACAGCAAACTATATGGGGCCACTGGTGTAGATATTAAACTATATTGGGCCACTGGTGGGGTATTAAACTATATGGGGCTACTGGAAGGAAGTTTAATTTTTTCTTTTTGCGGCCCATTTGTCCCACGTGGCCATAATATAAGAGATCCAGAAACACTGAACTGCAAATACAGGACATTATGTAGCTAAAAAAGGGACTGAGCAGAGTCAGGAAAGCTGCTTAGTGTTTCATACCATGGCTGAATTTGATGTGGATTCCACCACAAAATCATCTCCAAATTATGCCTGAAAAATCAGCTTTCTTTTCCTTTTACTGGGAGGCAGACGCCATTTTTCTCCTCTGGTTAATTTTTTCAGCTAGTGGTAAAAATAAGCCTTAACGGGATTTTCCAGCCCAAAAAAAAATCTTTTTTTTTTGTTTTAAATAAAAAAAGGTCTGTTAGTGCTATTAATGGGCTAATAAGTTCACCGAAATACCTTTAGCTTTGTTTTGAGTGATTTCTGGGTTTCTCTGGGAGCTCCTGGCACTCTGTGCATTTGTGTACCTGGTTCAGCTTCCTGCTGTCTTAGCTCCTGCAATGTATCAAGGTAGGCTGACTCACACTACCTCCCTCTCAATCCCACGCACCCCCTCCCCTTCCTGTCTCCCTAGCTTCTAACCCTTCCAAACTATCTCAGCCTACCCCTCCACCCCATCATACATACTTGCTTTCTTGTCCAGATTTCCATTTCTGCAGGTCGGCTCTTTTATGATTCTGCTGGCACGTGCGCAGGCTGGAGGTTGACTTCGATGGGTTCCGTTTAGTGCGCGTAACACATTGAAATCAATGGGATTCTGTTCTGCAGCTCTGACTCTGACACGAGTTTACGTGTCAGAATAAACGGCGCGTTACATCGTCTGAACGGACCCTCACACGTCTATTAAGGAGTTGTATCACAGTCCTTCCTCTATAGCAGATTAAAACATTTGCTCATCTCCTTTCCAGAACGCTCCAAGAAAAATAAAACAAAAATCAAGGAATCTCAGGAAGAGACTAAAGCCGTAACAACAGAAGTCATGTCCTCATCATGTCTTATTTACCAGGAACCTGCTAAAAAACTAACAAAATCTAATAAAAGTAAAGACTCCAAGAAACGCTATGGAAAAGATTTTACTGGTGACGCTTCACATCCCAAGCTTCCTGTGGTAGAAGGTAGTTCAAAGAAGAAGAAACTGCAAAAAGGTGACAAAAAACGACTTTTAGAAGATGGTTTAAAGAAGGATTCGTTAACTCCTGAGACTCAGAGCACAGCCAGAGAACAGCAGAAAGTTACACATCTTCAGAGACGGGATGAAGACAATAAGCAACATGAGGTCACTGAACTCTTCTCCCAAAGAAATGATCCAGATTCTCCTGAAACCACATGTCAAGTACATGAAAGTGTGGGCCAGTCACAAGAACCTGTCAAGAAGAAGAGAAAGCGAAAGACTAAACTTCACCAGGTGGCTGATAACATATCAGTTGGTGATGTCTTCTCCTCAGTTGGCCACCACAGGGGTGAACCCTCCTATAGTGCACTCGCTGCGTCAGAAGATCGTCAAAGGTGGAAGAAATCTAAGACAGTTTACATGGAACATCCTTTAGAAGACAGGTCTGTGGAGGAAAGGTCTTCTCACTTGTATGTTGAGCACCAGGAGTCAAACTTGGAAGACTGTGAAAATAAAAACAATTGGAAGCAAGGGCTCACTGAGGAAGTTGTCACCCAACAAAGGAATGAAGGAGATCTAGTGATCCGAGAGCAAGTGGACAAATCTGTAGACTCGGGTGAGGTATATGTGGCGAACGTAACAGCGGAAGAAAGGAAACACTCAGACAACGAGGACATGTCAGAAATCGTTCCAGGAAATGTGGAACTGGAAGACAGTAATGGTCCTACGGAAATATGGATTATGGTACCGATAATTATGGTGGAAATAGAGGAGGAGGAAGACACCGAACAAGCATCAATAAGTAGAAGGGACAGAGCCCAAACCTCTGCAGATGCTGACCAGAATCTGACCATACAAGGACAGTGCAAGGTGACTTCAAGCAAAAGTGACAATAGGTAAGTGACCTTAGAAGAGGCAACATATGTGTCTAACAATTGTGTCCTTGCTGTGATGGAAATCGTCTCTCCTTGTCCTTCTGGAGATCTGAAGCTTATACACAGCAGCCATTCTGGGGAAGTAGCGCTGCAGTGTAAAGCAGAGGAAACAGACAGAAGGACAGCCTGAACTGGTGGAGAAAGGAGATGGAAATAAAATCATTGCTACAGCCTATTTACTGTTAAACTCTTTACAGGCCACAAACTTCAAAGGAAAACTCCACTTCCTTGCGGGATAAAGACATAGCGCTGCTTGAAGAATGTGTTCCCCAAGTATTGTCTGTGCGCCCCTCACTATACCAATTTGTTACCGAGTGGATGGAGGACCTTCTGACTAAGCAGCGAGGTAGGTGACATTCATGATCTCTGTATATTTGCACACCCAGCTTAGAATCTCATACCTATTATACATGGTGGTGTTAGGACAGAACGAAGAAGAAAGTATGTGTGTGAATAGTAGCTGAGACTTAAAGGGGTTTTCTAGGTGTATCAATTGATAACAAATCCGTTATAAACTGAAAATGAGCAGGGGCTCAATACCTGGGACCCTTGTGGATCAGCGGTGCTCTGTGTGGTCTGCTTCATGTTACAGTCCATGTGATGTCATGTTCCTCATCACATGACCGATTCACTGCAGCTAATTCTTATATAAGTGAACTGGGCTAAGCTGCAATACCAAGCACAACCACTGTGTAGTGTATGGTGCTGTACTTTGTATACTGTGAATGCTGCAGTCTGTTCAAGCAGCTGAGGGGTGGGGGGCCTGGTTGTCAGACCCCGGCTCATCTTCAGTTGATGACTTAGGGATAGGTCATCAGTTGATAAGCCTAGAAACCTCATTATAAAGGGGAGTCCTGCTCCCTCTGCCCAGTGAAACAAGAAAAATTGGAAATAGGCACTCACCGTACAGAAAACGATACAAAAATGTTCTGGAATGGCCATCCCAGTCCCCAGACCTGAATATCATTGAACATCTGTGGGATGATTTGAAGCGGGCTGTCCATGCTCGGCGACCATGACACTTAACTGAACTTGAATTGTTTTGTAAAGAGGAACGGTCCAAAATCCCTTAATCCAGGATCCAGGAACTGATTAAAAGCTCCAGGAAGCGACTAGAGGCAAAAGGAGGATTTACTAAACATTAATGTCACTTTTCTGTTGGGGTGCCCATACTTTTGCATCGGTCAAATTTTGGTTTAATGCATATTGCACATTTTCTGTTAGTACAATAAACCTCATTCCAATCCTGAAATATTACTGTGTCCATCAGTTATTAGATATATCAAACTGAAATGGCTGCTGCAAACACCAAAATATTTAGAACTAAAAATGATTAAGATTAATAGAGGTGCCCAAACTTTTTCATAGGACTGTGTGTGTATGTATATACATACATACATACATATATATATATATATATATATATATATATATATATATATATATACATATATATATATATATTTATATAATTTGTGTGTTTTCAGAGCTTGATTTCGGTGACTGGAGCGTAGAAGAAGTAAATTGCTTGATTGTAGCTGTGAGGGAATTTGTGCTGGACTCTCTTCGGAAGGAGAATAACGGGGAAGAACCGCTAACCGTACTCAAAGAAAGGTTGTACAAGGGCATACCATGGTTCGACATACAGGAAAAGATGGCAAAAAGAAACTGGATCCAATGTGGTAGAATATGGTGAATATACAAATTATTACATATTTCTAGTTTTATATCAGTCAGGCAGTCTAGTGCTACATTCAAATACAAGAGAGAAATGCTTTTCAGCTCACCGTATAGATCCAATAAAGTCCTTAATCCTGGGAGGCAAGGAAACTGTGTGGACTCATACCAGTCATAAATACATCTACTCCATAAAATCCAGCTCCAAACTAGGAAAGATCCGAAGTAATTCCAAGGTAGGTATAAAAAATAACTTTTATTGTTGTCCAAAGGATAAAAAAGTTACATCGTAACTGTAAAGGTTGGTTGTATCATGACTGAGCTACGCGTTTCGGGACTGGCGTGTCCCTTCCTCGTGGCATGAAAGCAAACTAACCATGAATGCTTTTAAAACACACCTAGACCTAAACCAACTCCACCCCTAAAATTTAACTCTAAACTGACCATCATTCAAAAATTACAAAACCATGTATTAAATGTCATCGTATACAGAGTATGTAAAAAAACACATTTATAATAATCTTAAAGAGGACCTTTCATCAGATCAGGCACATGCAGTTCTATATACTGCTGGAAAGCTGACAGTGTGCTGAATTCAGTGTACTATCGGCTTTCCCGATCTGTGCCCGGTGTAACGCGCTATCGGTCCCAGTACCGTAGCGCTTTAGTGTCAGAAGGGCGTTTCTGACAGTTAGCCAGGGACGCCCTTCTGCCCAGCAGCGCCTATCACGCTGTACTGTGGAGCGGGGAGGAACGCCCCCTCCCTCTGCTCACACAGCTCATCCATAGACGAGTATTATCAGGAGGGGAGGGGGGGAGTTCCTCCCCGCTCCACAGCACAGCGCAATAGGCGCTGCTGGGCAGAAGGGCGTCCCTGGCTGTCAGAAATGCCCTTCTGACACTAAAGCGCTACGGTACTGGGACCGATAGCGCTTTACACCGGGCACAGATCGGGAAAGCCGATAGTGCGCTGAATTTAGCGCACTGTCAGCTTTCCAGCAGTATATAGAACTGCATGTGCCTGATCTGATGGAAGTTCCTCTTTAAATGAACAACTTAATTAATAATCTCAAGGAAATAAATATATATATTACATTTCCATCAAACCGTGTAAAGTCACATCTGAATACAAACATAACGGCAGTTTTATATTCTATATATATGATATACAGTATATGATTATATTTGTTGTCCTTATGTATTTATTTTTTAATTGTTTATTTAAGGAATTTTTAACAATAAAAGGTAAAACAGGTTTGATAACCAGCATCATTAAAAAAGAAAAAAAAGAGAGAACAAACAAAAAAAGAACTAAGGGAACAGTGCAAATGCGGTAATGAAATCAACACAGGTCATGAAAACAAACAAAAACACATTACACAGTCAGAAATACAAGGGGGACACCAGTAGACAAAGACAGGACAAGACAGGAGACAGAGGGAGAACACCAGTAAGGAAAGACTGGGAGAGTTCAATAGACCATTGATTCAAATAGTCTGAGATGCCCAGAAAGCATTGCACAGATTCCAAATGGCGTGAGACCGCTCCTCCTCATTATTAAGGATTCCAGAGAGCGCGCATTCCTGACCCTGCAGTATAGTTCTTCTAGGGATGGGGGGCCGGTTGGCGCCAATGCTTGGCTATCAGACATCTAGCAGGCGTCAAAAGAGATAAGAAGAGACGAAGAGTGGGCTTGCGCAACTTGACAGGTGGGAGGTGCAGGAGAAATGTCCTAGGAGAAAGGGGAAAACGCACCCCCATCACCCGATCCAGGAGGTCCTGAACCTGGCACCAGAAGGGAACTAGGGACAGGACCAAAATAAATGGAAAATATGAGCGGGGCGAGCACTGCAGCGCCAGCAGCAATCGGGGATAGACCTATCAAAGGAATGGAGAAGAGCTGGCGTTTGGTTGTTGTCCGTATTTATTGTGTTAAAACTGCCATTATGTTCGTATTCAGATGTGACTTTACGGGTTTGATGGGAATTTTATATTTATTTCCTTGAGATTATTAATTAAGTTGGTCATTTAAGATTATTATAAATGTGTTTTTTTACATACTCTGTATACGATGACATTTAATACATGGTTTTGTATTTTTTGAGTGATGGTCAGTTTAGAGTTACTTTTTAGGGGTGGAGTTGGTTTAGGTCTAGGTGTGTTTTAAAAGCATTCATGGTTAGTTTGCTTTCATGCCATGAGGAAGGGACACGCCAGTCCCGAAACGCGTAGCTCAGTCATGATACAACCAATCTTTACAGTTACGATGTAACTTTTTTATCCTTTGGACAACAATAAAAGTTATTTTTTATACCTACCTTGGAATTTCTTCGGATCTTTCTTAGTTTGGAGCTGGATTTTATCGAGCAGGGCTACAGTCACTTCTTTTATTCTGAATGTTACACATTCATGCTATATAAGAAAAGGATGTTCTATTTTCTAATTTGCACAGTTTTAATATGTCCTTCATAACTATTACTAACCTCAGTACCCAAAAATCTAACTACTATAATATTGCTGCCTATGTACAAGAATATAACTACTATAATACTGCTCCTATGTACAAGAATATACCTACTATAATACTACCTCCAATGTACAAGAATTCAACTACTATAATACTGCTCCTATGTACAAGAATATAACTACTATGATACTGCTCCTATATTCAAGAATATAGCTACTATAATGCTACGTCCTATGTACAAGAATATAACTACTATAATACTGCTCCCTATGTACAAGAATTCAACTTCTATAATAATGCTCCTATGTACAAGAATATAACTACTATAATACTGCCCCGTATGTACAAGAATATAACTACTATAATACTGCTCGTATGTACAAGAATATAACTACTATAATACTGCTCCTATGTACAAGAATATAACTACTATAATACTGCTCCTATGTACAAGAATATAACTACTATAATACTGCTCCTATGTACAAGAATATAACTACTATAATACTGCTCCTATGTACAAGAATATAACTACTATAATACTACCTCCTATGTACAAGAATATAATTACTATAATACTGCCCCTATGTACAAGAATATAACTACTATAATACTACCTCCTATGTACAAGACTATAACTACTATAATACTGCTCCTATGTACAAGAATATAACTACTATAATACTACTCCTATGTACAAGAATATAACTACTATAATACTACTCCTATGTACAAGAATATAACTACTATAATACTACTCCTATGTACAAGAATACAACTACTATAATACTACTCCTATGTACAGGAATATATCTACTATAATACTACCTCCTATGTACAATAATATAACTACTATAAATACTACTCCTATGTACAAGAATATAACTACTGTAATACTGTTCCTATGTACAAGAATATAACTACTATAATACTGCCCCGTATGTACAAGAATATAACTACTATAATACTGTTCCTATGTACAAGAATATAACTACTGTAATACTACTCCTATGTACAAGAATATAACTACTATAATACTGTTCCTATGTACAAGAATATAAATACTATAATACTGCTCCTATGTACAAGAATATAACTACTATAATACTGCTCCTATGTACAAGAATATAACTACTATAATACTACTCCTATGTACAAGAATATAACTACTATAATACTACTCCTATGTACAAGAATATAACTACTATAATACTACTCCTATGTACAAGAATACAACTACTATAATACTACTCCTATGTACAGGAATATATCTACTATAATACTACCTCCTATGTACAATAATATAACTACTATAAATACTACTCCTATGTACAAGAATATAACTACTGTAATACTACTCCTAAGTACAAGAATATAACTACTATAATACTGCTCCTGTGCACATGAATATAACTATTATAATACTGCTCCCTAAATATGTCTATGTGATTGTCTGGTGGGGTTTCTTACCAATACTTGTTATTAGAGATGAGCGAATAGTATTCGGCGAACAGTTTTGAATACCTCCGCTCCCATAGGAATGCATGTAAGCGGCTGAACATCAAGGGGTTAAGCGCCGGCCACTAACACGCATTTCTATGGGAGCAAAGTATTCAAATCTACTGCTCAACACTACTTGTTATGGTTTCATAAATCTTATATTTGAAACTGTTGAAATCTCTCTTAGGTTTCGACTCATGTTGCTGCGGATGAACAATTTCATCCATCTTTTTAGAGGGACGCACAGAATTCAGTCCAGTATAAAAATAATCAGATGGTAAGTGATACGGCCGGACAAGGTTTGGTTTCCTTCATGTTTGGTGATGATTTACTTTTTATGTCTTAATAATCAATGTCGATTCACATCAAACATAAGGAGTCAATGCAGGATTTACATGTGTGTGGGATGTTATAGGAGAAAGGATGTCATAAGTAACGTATAGATAATGAAATACAACCAGTACTCTCTATGAATGTGATCACTGTGTATGCCTATTATACTGTTCCCATATATGCTATAGCAATATAACTACTGTGATATTGCTCCTATATACAAGAATATAACTACTATAATACTGCTCCTATGTACAAGAATATAACTACTATAATACTGCTCCTATGTACAAGAATATAACTACTATAATACTGCTCCTATGTACAAGAATATAACTACTATAATACTGCTCCTATGTACAAGAATATAACTACTATAATACTACCTCCTATGCACAAGAATATAATTACTATAATACTGCCCCTATGTACAAGAATATAACTACTATAATACTACCTCCTATGTACAAGACTATAACTACTATAATACTGCTCCTATGTACAAGAATATAACTACTATAATACTGCTCCTATGTACAAGAATATAACTACTATAATACTACCTCCTATGTACAAGACTATAACTACTATAATACTGCTCCTATGTACAAGAATATAACTACTATAATCCTGCTCCTATGTACAAGAATATAACTACTATAATACTACTCCTATGTACAAGAATATAACTACTATAATACTACAAGAATATAACTACTATAATACTACTCCTATGTACAAGAATATAACTACTATAATACTACCTCCTATGTTCAAGAATATAACTACTATAATACTGCGCAATGTACAATAATATAACTACTATAATACTGCCCCTATGTACAAGAATATAACTACTATAATACTACCTCCTATGTACAAGAATATAACTACTATAATACTGCTCCTATGTACAAGAATATAACTACTATAATCCTGCTCCTATGTACAAGAATATAACTACTATAATACTACTCCTATGTACAAGAATATAACTACTATAATACTACAAGAATATAACTACTATAATACTACTCCTATGTACAAGAATATAACTACTATAATACTACCTCCTATGTTCAAGAATATAACTACTATAATACTGCGCAATGTACAATAATATAACTACTATAATACTACTCCTATGTACAAGAATATAACTACTATAATACTACAAGAATATAACTACTATAATACTACTCCTATGTACAAGAATATAACTACTATAATACTACCTCCTATGTACAAGAATATAACTACTATAATACTACTCCTATGTACAATAATATAACTACTATAATACTGCTCCTATGTACAAGAATATAACTACTATAATACTGCTGCTATGTACAAGAATATAACTGCTATAATACTGCTCCTATGTACACGAATATAACTACTATAATACTACCTCCTATGTACAAGAATATAACTACTATAATACTACTCCTATGTACAAGAATATAACTACTATAATACTGCTCCTATGTACAAGAATATAACTACTATAATACTGCTCCAATGTACAAGAATATAACTACTATAATACTACCTCCTATGTACAATAATATAACTACTATAATCCTGCTCCTATGTACAAGAATATAACTACTATAATACTACTCCTATGTACAAGAATATAACTACTATAATACTACAAGAATATAACTACTATAATACTACTCCTATGTACAAGAATATAACTACTATAATACTACCTCCTATGTTCAAGAATATAACTACTATAATACTGCGCAATGTACAATAATATAACTACTATAATACTGCCCCTATGTACAAGAATATAACTACTATAATACTACCTCCTATGTACAAGAATATAACTACTATAATACTGCTCCTATGTACAATAATATAACTACTATAATACTACTCCTATGTACAATAATATAACTACTATAATACTACAAGAATATAACTACTATAATACTACTCCTATGTACAAGAATATAACTACTATAATACTACCTCCTATGTACAAGAATATAACTACTATAATACTACTCCTATGTACAATAATATAACTACTATAATACTGCTCCTATGTACAAGAATATAACTACTATAATACTGCTGCTATGTACAAGAATATAACTGCTATAATACTGCTCCTATGTACACGAATATAACTACTATAATACTACCTCCTATGTACAAGAATATAACTACTATAATACTACTCCTATGTACAAGAATATAACTACTATAATACTGCTCCTATGTACAAGAATATAACTACTATAATACTACTCCTATGTACAAGAATATAACTACTATAATACTACAAGAATATAACTACTATAATACTACTCCTATGTACAAGAATATAACTACTATAATACTACCTCCTATGTTCAAGAATATAACTACTATAATACTGCGCAATGTACAATAATATAACTACTATAATACTGCCCCTATGTACAAGAATATAACTACTATAATACTACCTCCTATGTACAAGAATATAACTACTATAATACTGCTCCTATGTACAATAATATAACTACTATAATACTACTCCTATGTACAAGAATATAACTACTATAATACTACAAGAATATAACTACTATAATACTACTCCTATGTACAAGAATATAACTACTATAATACTACTCCTATGTACAAGAATATAACTACTATAATACTACAAGAATATAACTACTATAATACTACCTCCTATGTACAAGAATATAACTACTATAATACTACCTCCTAGCTGTGAGGACGTGTTTTTGTAGCTCTCCTGAGGCTCCTGATGTCTGGAGATAGCCCAGGGCGGGGCCGCCCTGGGTGGGGAAGTTCCCCTGCCAAGGCCCAGGCTCCAAGGCCTTCTCTGGGAAGCAATTCCCAGACAACTAAAAAAATGGATGGAAATCCTAAAGTCCCCAGTAATGGGAATCGTGTCCAGTGTGTCAGCAGTCCTAGTGCAGCAAGCCAAGATGGGAAGAAAGTTGTAAAGGAAGAAGTAACGGAAGCAAGCAGTAGTACGGTGCAACAACCAAGCAAAATGGTTGAATGTAAGGAGCAAACTTTGCAGCCTGTGCAGACTCCATTGCAGGTTGCAGGTGTCCAGTCCACCCCACCCTCCTGCAGACAGAGGAGAACATCCCTGGAGAAGCAGACCATGCAGGAGAACATGCAGCAGTCTGTATTGGTACGGTCTGAGCGGACAAGATCTGGAAGCGGTAACTACAAAAATGTAGTGAAGGCAGTGGAGGAGATCAAAGGGAGACCAGCGGGGAAGCTTCAAGGTACCAGCAGTACAGTCACTGGAAATAAACTGGGACATAGTCCCCAGTCTGGACATTGTGGGCCCATGGCAGTGACAACAGCCGTAGCATGTCAGAAATCACAGGCTACACCAACCAGAAGCCATACTGGGGGTAACCAACCTGCAAAGCTTTCCAACAATGCACAGACTGTCACAGCTACTGAGCGAGCACCAGAACTGCGCCTGGCAGATGAGATACCAGCACTGGTCAAGCGACTGGAGACATTGAAGGCCAGTAAAATATATCTGCAGAGACAGATTGAATGTGCGTATAATCTAAAAAAGTCTGCATGCCCTGAGAAACTGGTGTTACTGGACAGGAAGCTGAGCGCACTGGCGAAAGAGCTCGCCGAGAACGTACGGGAGACCGAGACTGTACTGGAGCAAATGGGACCGGTGGGAGAATCATACAGAAACCAGCAGCGGTTCCAGGAATACCAGAAGTCACCATCACCTTGTGCTAAAGCTGGGTCTGAACCCTCTCAAGGTGGCAGCCAGCAGTCCCATGTAAAACCAGTTCTGCAGCCAGCAAGTTTCCCTTTTAAGGAAGGGAATTTGTACGGGAAAGCGACCAGTGTTCAGCAACAGCAAAAACCTGCAGCAGTTCTCAGCAAGGCACCACAAGTCCCAGCAACCAGCACTTTGCAACCAGGTCATGGACCCCTGCCTAATGGTAATGAAGTAGCAGCTGTGCAGACACCACAAGTCCCAGGAGACAAGTCATTGCAGCAGGACTATGGACTCTTACCTGAAGGTACTGGGGGAGTAACATATTTGGGGTTACAGGTTGTGGACTCTGTTGTGCAGGACTCTGCTGCCGCTGACTGTAGTGGTAATATGGACTCTGCTATGCAGGACTCTGCTGCCGCTGACTATAATACTAATATGGACTCTGCTGTGCAGGACTCTGCTGCCGCTGATTGTCTGACTAATGTGCCTGATATTATGGATATTCCTGTATGTGATAACGGCCCAGCAGGGGAAGGTGTTTCTGGGGGGGATCCTTCACGATCTATGGCGTCAGACCCCTCTGCAGTCCAGTCTCTGGAGTCTGGTGATATTGCAGACATAGAGGTTGATGGTGGGGCGGACACAGGACAGTCCAGTGTGCAGGACTTTCCCCCTCTGGATACTCGCACAGTAGCAGAACCACATGGTACAGGTGCTCAGCAGCCCACACAGCGCCCACAAACACGCCAAGATGGCGGATCCGGCCGTACCTCCTCAGGGAATGCCTGGAGCCGCGGTGCTCCATCTTTTGCATCAAACTCCAGTTATACAGGCCAGGCTTTCAGGAGGAGGAATGTAGTCAGGTTTAGGCACGGAGGTGCCAAGGAGGATCTGCCGGATAGGAGGTTTGTGGTCCGAGAGCTCCTATGTACCCAGATGGGCTTTGTGCCGACTGATATCCTGGCCGTCATAAACCTTCCTGACCGCCAGGGGTATGATGTTAGTTTTAAGCTGATGTCTGATCTGGACCGGTTCTGGGCCAATCTCACCAGGTTGAGAGATACGGAAGGTTGGGATAAGTTCAGTTTCATCCCCATCTCTAGGCCAGATACAGCCTCTGTCACAATTGTATTTTGGAATGAAGCCGTTCCCCCTCAGGACATAGTCATCTGGCTCAGGAGGCATTGTGACCTCATGTCCGATCTTAGTAAGAACAGGGATGAAGACGGGGTCTGGACCGGTGGGTGGCGGGTCCTGGTGAAGTTGCGTCAGCAGAACAACATAACCCAACATCTGCCCAATTCGTTCTTTATAGGCCGAGAAAAAGGGATCTGCTTCTATGCGGGTCAGCCTCGCCGGTGCTTCAAGTGTGGGAAGGCCGGCCATGTGGCCAGTGTATGCTCCATGGTAAAGTGTAGCCTATGTAATGAAATGGGCCACGTGAGTGCCACATGCCAAAGCATTAGGTGTAACCTGTGCGGTCGGATCGGTCACCCCCACAGAGATTGTCCTGATGCCTGGCATAACATCTGTAAGGATAGCCCTGATGAGGATTTGCTGGCAGCGGCTGATGACATACAGGAGGAGGAGGAGGCGCTATTGTCAGGGTCAGTAGTCACGGAGGCGGAGCCTCAACCACATACAGGTGATACCACCCAAGACCAGGCCGAGTCAGGTCCCATTGAGACGACCATGGAGGTTGTTGAGCAGGTTGTACAACCCTCAGTGGTCGTCTCTTCTCCTGCCCGATCATCCAACAATAATAAAAGGAGGAAGAAGGATAAAGCCAGCCGTAAGCCTGAGGGTGAGTGGACCACGGTAGAAAAGCCCACAAAGATGAGAGTAAGTAGTGCAGGCGAGGTCACTGCAACGGGGAATAGATTTAGTGTCCTATCAGAGTCAGACGGAGAAGCAGAACTAGACAGAGAACTCTCACGAATGATGGCGGAGTATGAGGATGAACCAGAGGGCGATCCTCCCAATAAGAGGAGACCCCACCAAGATGAGGGGCAGTCCGAATCAGACATGGAAACAGCTGGTCACCAGGACACCTCTGACTCTGATCTATGACAATGGGGCCCATCTCTCTGTTTCTCATATTCCTAGTTGTTCTGATGGCAGGTTTCTATCTTAAAGTTATCTCTAGTAATGTGAATAGCATCCGAGCAAGGAGGACAAGACACGCAGTGTATGAACATCTGAGATATCTTGATGCCGATGTCTATTTCTTACAAGAAACCCGTTTAAATACTTTAGGACTAATACGAGAAGCAGAGAGAGAATGGAAATCTGGCCCGTCCTTCTGGTCTCTGGCTGTGGAACCTTATGCCGGGGTTTCTATACTGTTTAACACCCCTGATGTCACCATACACAGATTCACTGAGGTTCTGATGGGGAGGTGCCTGGTTTTAGAAGTTACCATCCGAGGCAGAAGGCTCCGACTCATTAATATCTATGGTCCACCGCAGTCGGTGATGGAAAGGGCACGTCTGTTTGATGAAGTCAAGCAGTACTTGTTTACATCTGTTCCGGTAGTCATGGCAGGGGACTTCAATGCCACCATGTCATCCAGTGACAGACCTACTGGTCGGCCTCTCACCAGGGACTGCAAGGTCTTAAGCAGAATTATTTCACAGGCTGGTCTGTCTGATGTGTTTACTGAGGGTGGTAGGAAACCAAAATTCACTTACTCCTGCGCTGGTAGATGCAGTCGGATAGACTTAGCTCTGGTCAGTCCCGCTGAGCATGTTAGTGAGAAAAGTGAAAAGACAGTCCCTTATTCTGACCATCTGGCTTTGTATTTTTGCTTGGGCTCCACAAAACGCCCTGATATTGGGAGAGGCCTATGGAAGCTCAATTCCAGCCTCTTGGACGATGACTGTGTCCGGAGTTGTGTCCACTCTCTATTTCAGAACCAGCTTGAGAGAGTGGTGTTTTATGACAACATGGCAGACTGGTGGGAGGATGTCAAGGAGGAGATCAGATCCCTCTTAAGGAGACTGTCAGTTAAGAAGGGGAAGAGTAAGTATAGCCAGTATCTCAGGCTGCGGAAAGAATTAGAGTCACTCTATTCGGCGGGCGGGGATAACCAACAGAAGATTGACCGGCTGAAATCTGAGATCAGTCAGTATCAGTACCGCAGGTATACATCCCTGGTTCTTGAACGGGATTATGGGTCCTTAGGGGCTCCGGATCCTTTTGAGAATTGCAGGGAGCGGGTGGCAAATAAATCGGTCACAGGTCTCACTGACTCCCAGGGTGTGTTACAGGAGTCTCGGGAGGGTATCCTGGGGGTGGTGAGAACTTACTATGCTGACTTGTTTCAGAAGAAGGTTTTGGATAGAGAGAAGGTGGCTCAATTCTTGGAGGCAACTCCAGGTCCTGATACTAATGATTTGGACTTTTCTCCTTTGACAGCAGAGTTAACAGTGGAGGAGGTGAAAGAGGCCATAGATAAGTTACATCTGAAGAAGGCACCAGGTCCAGATGGGATTACAGCTGAGTTCTATAAGAAATTCCGAGACCTCTTGGCACCAATTCTCGTGGATGTATACAAAACTAGTCTAGAAAACCACCTGATGCCTCCATCCATGAGAGTGTCCTCCCTGATCCTGCTGTCTAAAGGTAAAGAGCCTAGTGACATCAAGAACTGGAGGCCGATTGCCCTCTTGAATGTCGATAGGAAGATTCTTGCAAAAATTCTGTTCTCTAGATTAGTTTGTTTGTCCCCGGCACTGTTGGCAGGCTCACAGTTTGGCACAGTTAAAGGGCGGAACATCTCTGGAGCAGTTATCTCGATAAGGGAGATGTTTGAGAGATGTAAAGCTCTGAGGTGTGGGAGATATGTTGTGAGTCTGGACCAGGCTAAGGCCTTTGACAGAGTAGACCATGAGTATCTATGGGCGACTTTGACAAAGTACGGTATTCCGGGACAATTTGTGGATTGGCTGAGAACTTTGTACCGCGAGGCGGAGAGCTTTCCTCTGATTAATGGTTGGCAGGGTGATGCTTTCAGGGTTGAGGCAGGGGTGAGACAAGGTTGCCCACTGAGTCCATTACTGTATGTGTTTGCCATAGACCCGTTTCTTAGGTCACTGCAGGAGTGTGATTTTCAGGGGGCGCCGGTCCCCCACTGCTTGCCCCTGAGAGTTGTTGCCTACGCGGATGATGTGACTGTGGTGATATCTGAGCCTCGTGAGGTGGAGATGTTGTCTGCAGCCATCAGAAGTTACTCAGAGGCCTCCGGGTCTCTTGTCAACCTTGAGAAGAGTCAAGCTCTCTGGACGGGTCATACTGGTCCTACATTTGATCTGCCGCAGTTTGCCCAGGCCTCCTCCTATATTAAGATCCTTGGGGTGAAATTCGGGAGGGATGATAATTGCAGACTAAATTGGGAAGAAAAGTTGGAATCCGGAAATGCAAAGGTTCAGCGATGGAAGAACTGGAGGCTGACCTATAGAGAAAGGGTTAAAATGTTGAAGACTTACCTGGTCCCTGTCTTCTTGTACGTCTCTGTTGTCTTTCCTTTGCCAGAATCTTTCTCCGCTAGGCTCTTTAGCCTGTTCTTCCAACTTTTGTGGGGGAACAGGTTGAACCCAGTAAAAAGAGGGATAACCTACCTACAGAGGAGAGAGGGTGGGCTGGATATGTTAAATCCAAGGGTGTTTTTTGACTCCATGTTTCTAAAAGTAAATTTTGGTTGCCTGGACTCAGATAACAGCTCCCTGTGGGTAAATAGTATCAGGGACTGGATATTGCCTTTTGCAGAATCCTGGGTGCGAGGCGGCAGCCTTAAGAGGGGTCGATCGACTCATGACTACCCCCCCCAGTATCTGGACTATGGCATAAGGTGCCTAAAAAAATGGGGTATTGAAAAGACCTATCTGGTGAGTAAGACCAGGAGAGATCTATACACCAGGGTATGTAAGACCTTCTATTGTCTCCAGCCGGCTTTGAGGGACTGTACATCTATAACCCTGCAGGATAGTCTGAGGCTCCTCACTGGTCTGAGGCTCCCTGCAAAGTTCTTTGACATTGCCTGGCTATCTCTGCATGGGAAACTTTTTGTAAGAGGCAACTTAAAGCATCTCAGTGTGACAGATCGGGCATGTCCATTAGGTTGTCAGCAGGAGGAGACCATGGCACATTTTATATCAGAGTGCGGGGGAGGGCGAAAGATCTGGCAGGAAATATCCCGGAGGCTGAAAATTCCCCGATTACAATCACTCAAATACCCCGAAATCATATATGGCATCCCAACTAATATAGGTGACATTAACCGGGAGACCCTGTATATTATTATTACTGTCATCAAATATTATCACTGGCATACGAGGACCCAGGTGTCCCTACACAGAGAGCCCTTCCGTCATATGACCGCTGTCACATATATCATGTCTGAACTGAGGTGGATAAAGTCTCTGGAGGTCAGAAAAAAGTCTGATAATGTAAAATTGTGGAGAAATGTATATATCGATTGCTGAATATTCTGATAACACTGCAAATAAGTCTGTTCATTTATTTATGGATTTATTTATTTTTTCCCCCTCTTTATCCTGCCAGCAATGGACTCTTAAGTTAAAGTGATTCTCATTTTTGTTATCTGACAGACATGTCTGATTTATGTTATATTATTATTATTATTATTAATTAGTTATTAATTCTGCTGGAATGTAATGTATTTTTGTTTTGTTTTTACTAATAAAAATTACCTCCTATGTACAAGAATATAACTACTATAATACTTCTATGTACAAGAATATAACTACTATAATACTACTCCTATGTACCCAGAATATAACTACTATAATACTGCTCCTATGTACAAGAATATAACTACTATAATACTGCTCCTATGTACAAGAATATAACTACTATAATACTGCTCCAATGTACAAGAATATAACTACTATAATACTACCTCCTATGTACAAGAATATAACTACTATAATACTTCTATGTACAAGAATATAACTACTATAATACTACTCCTATGTACCCAGAATATAACTACTATAATACTGCTCCTATGTACAAGAATATAACTACTATAATACTGCTCCTATGTACAAGAATATAACTACTATAATACTGCTCCTATGTACAAGAATATAACTACTATAATACTGCTCCAATGTACAAGAATATAGCTACTATAATACTACCTCCTATGTACAAGAATATAACTACTATAATACTGCTCCAATGTACAAGAATATAACTACTATAATACTACCTCCTATGTACAAGAATATAACTACTATAATCCTGCTCCTATGTACAAGAATATAACTACTATAATACTACCTCCTATGTACAAGAATATAACTACTATAATACTTCTATGTACAAGAATATAACTACTATAATACTGCTCCTATGTACAAGAATATAACTACTATAATACTACCTCCTATGTACAAGAATATAACTACTATAATACTTCTATGTACAAGAATATAACTACTATAATACTGCTCCTATGTACAAGAATATAACTACTATAATACTACGCAATGTACAAGAATATAACTACTATAATACTGCTCCTATATACAAGAATATAACTACTATAATACTGCGCAATGTACAAGAATATAACTACTATAATACTTCTATGTATAAGTTGATGCAGTCTTATGTACTATACAGCTGGCCCATTTTCAGTCTTAGGTGTTAGGAGTCTGGTGAGTCACAGATCAGTTTTGGATGATCTTATTTTTATACTTCTCCCTGCTGATATCCCGGGTGATACGTCGTTGTTTGCTGTATTCATACATGGTTATTGTTACATTGTGTCTTACCACCATCTTGTCTTGTCTCATTATCAGGTTGCATGACTATAACTCGACCAACTACCGTACTGTGAACTGGGATGAGCTCAGTAACCACATAGGGTAAAGGCCATTGTACCTCATCGTTCATCATTACTTATGACTGATATGGCCCACTAACCACCAGACCTTATAGACAGTGGTTTAGGGTTGGACACTGATGGAGGGCTGTCCTGGGGTTCTAAGAGTGCGGGAAGGGCTGAAGGGGACTGCATGATTATAGCTGACAATTTCTGTGTCATGCTCCAGCGTAGATATAATCCTTTAAGGGGTTCTCCACTTCTATGTAGGACTTATCTGTGTGACTGTTCAGCGGAGTCACAGTCTTGGGCAATTCTTACTAAGGGCTAGTTCACATGGGGGCAAGGAGGCGGATTTTGACCGCAGATTTCGCCTCAAAATCCGCCTCCATACAATGGTGGTCTATGGAGACCGCTAGCGTTCGTTTTTCCGCTAGCGCCAACATGCAAAGAAGAAGCGAGCTGCCCTTCCTTCAGGCATATTCCGCGGCTCATTGAGCTGTGGTGTCCTCCTGGATACAGCAACCTCCGGAGTTGGCCCATACATTTAAGCCGACTCCGGAGGGGTAAACCGCGACAGTTGTGGCAGGCGGGTTTTGACCAGAGAGTGACGCAACTCCCCGCATCACTCTCCGTGCCAAAATCCACCCCACTGCCCCCTGTGTGAACTAGCCCTAACAATCCATTTGGCTGGAGATCTTACAAGTGATGTCTTCATCTTACAGGAACGTTCCACCCTTCTACACCCGGGTTAACTTTCATAGACTGAAGAAACATGTTCCGAATTGGAAGAATCTGCAATTTAGCGGTAGGTTTTAGGCAGAGCTTTCCTACTTACTGATGCTTTTGGGTGTTTACATTCATTGACTGAAAAAATAGAGGACCAAGAAGTAGTTGTAGTGGTGAACTGAAGCTTTCTCCATGTGATGTCATGATGACATACGCAAGAGATCACAATATTACAGGCAAAGGAGAAGGATATGGTGGAAAACTGGACAATTGTGAGGAGGCTCTAGGGTCCTACTGTCAGTGCTTCAGACTTAAAAATACTTAGGGACCATTGGCTCCTAAACTGTAAAATGTAGTTGTCCAAACAGATTTTTAGTTGCCCAACCATATAATGCTTTCCAGTGCCCCCCCCACACACACAGTATAATGCTCTCCCTATTGCCCCCCACTCTTTTTGTAATGCTTTCCACAATGCTTCACCCTTTTTAATGTTGTCCCAAATGCTCCCCCACCTTTTATAATACAGTCATCAGTAGCCCACACACTTTTTAATGCTATCCCCAAAGTGCCCCTCCCCACTTTATAATCCAGTCCTCAGTGACCCTCACCCTTTATAATCCATTCCGAAGTAGCCCCCACACTTTTAAATCCAGACCTCAGTGGCCCTCGCCCTTCATAATCCAGTCCATAGTGGCCCCTCCTCATAGTAGCTGTTACATTCATAAAAGTAATACTTACTCAGTCCCGTTCCTCGGCGCTGTGTGCAGATCTCCTTCACTTGTCCTGCACTAGACATTACTAGAAGCTGCCTGAATGATTGAGCAGGAAGCTGAAATCTTCCTGCTTCACCATTCTATAGACTGTATCTGTGGACAGAGCGGACAGCCACACATACCGCTGAGTGTGCCATGATCTCTGGCTTTTCTCATAAAGGGGCAGTGCAGTGACAGGGTTAGTTGCAAGTAGCTCCACGACTGCAAGGTCTTGGCACCATTTGTAAATTTTTGACTGGCCGGTTGCTAACATGATGGACACCATGACACCAAATTCCCTTTTGCTAAGTACCTAGAAATGACCCAAGCAGATTCCATGTCTACCCAAGTCTGCATAGTGGACAAGAAGACGGGGAGATACAAAGGCATGTGGAGGATCAATCACACCTCTACTGGTGATATGTCTGGGCCATCTGGAGTCTGTTCACCCTGTGTGCCCTCACATAACCACTGCCCCCAACACTTAGGTCAGAACGGTGTAGATGGTGGGCAGTTCATTGAAATGAGCATCCTACTTCTATCAGTACAATGATGCCCCTCTTCTTAAACTCTGTGAGCTGGGCAAGATGTCTTTGAGCGTGTATTAGAGGCATGTCTAACAGTCAGCCATCTCTCTTACCCAAAAGTAATGTCTGATTAGACAACACCTGTAATTATTTACATATCTGAAGGGCGGGTTTTGTGCCATTCAACATTTCTATCTGGGTGCAGTATGTTTCATTGTCAGTGTGTGTACATAGGCCGGTAATCTGCTGCCAAGGACAAACTCCCTCAAGTTGGGTCTCTGTCTTAGTCAAGTTTTCCAGCAGCCATATTGGTTCTCCTTCATAAACAGTGGGGGTCACTTTCCTGCTGTGTCGTAGATATGGGGTTACGGCCGATCATCTCTTACCATGCTGGGACTTACTGGGAAAGTACTAGAACATGGTGATGAGCTGTAGCAAGCTGCATGGCAAAGTGTGAACAGGGCAGTGTAGTCCCAGATATCTGGAGCTACCTGAGGACTGTTGTTTTGTGTATGTTTACTAAATGTTCCTTTTGATCTGTAATCTTCTCCCCGTTTAGAAATTGTGGATTACATGTACAATGAGTCCATGCTATTACTTGAAGCCCAGTTACTTGCTGCACAGGAGTATCCGGTCAAGGTGCGTAGCGATGCCAGGTCTCCTCTAGTACAGCGCTGTATTTGTCTCCTCACTTGCCAGTCTCACCATGGTGCTTTTCTCACTTCCACAGCCTGAGAAGAAAGACGAGTTCTTAATCAGTGAAATCTTTAAGGAATTCTCTGAATGTGAAGGAAACTAGAACTGATCAAGGTAACAACTTGTAAGCACAAGATATTTAGAGAAAATCTTTAAAACTCTGCAAAATGTTTAATTGCTTATATTTGCAAAAATGTTTTAACTTTTAATTATCTACAAATTTAAAAATAATTCTGTTTGCAGGAATACCCCTTTAATGTTGAAAGCAGCGCTGCAGGCAGTTGTTGTGGACTACAGACCGTTTGGTTTTTTTTCGCTTTCATCAGTTTGCTTTGTTTGTTAAAGTTTTACATTTTTTCAGAAAAGTTAACAAAAAAAATAAATAAAAATGGTTTGATCAAAAGGTGTGACATTCACTCATCTTCTTCTGATGCTGTCCCCATTGAGGGTCTTGTCTGGTGGGAATGTCCACGGAGGCCTGATATGCTGACTGAAGGCAGCTGCTGATCTCTGCAAGGATGTTCAGGTAGGTCCTTGTAAAGGTGATCGGCGACAGACCAGACATGGATAGTTAATGGACAGATGGCATCTGGTTAAGCAACACTTTAAAGGGATCCTGTCATTTAGACGACATTTTTCTAAGTACCACGTTGGAATAGTCTTAAGAAAGGCTATTCTTCTCCTACCTTTCGTTGTCTTCTCCATGCCGCCGTTCGCCTACAATCCCAGTTCTTGTCGGTATGTAAATTAGCTCTCTCACAGGAAGGAGAAGAATAGCCTTTCTTAAGGCTATTCTGACATGGTACTTAGAAAAAATGTCGTCTGAATGATAGGATTCCTTTAAATATCAGTAACCGAGAGTTTTCTCTGTAGAAGATTGTCTACCCAGCCCCTTATGTATGGGAGCCACAGTAAGTCCCCCTCATTTCATCAGGGATAGCTTTTGTCACAGGCATTTTCGCCACCAGGTCATTACAGTTTCGGCAATGCCATATTTATGTAGGTTTTACAGCCTCAGTAGAAAAAAAATACTGGTGGGATGCCATGAAATATGTAAAGAAAAGGAAGAAAGCAATGATTTGGAATCGTCAGATGTTCTACGATGAATAAAACATGGTTACATATCAGAGGGTGAAAGTTACACAAGAGAAGACAGATCACAAGGTGAATGTGATCAGAAAGATGGAGGAGCGGGCAAGGGACATCTTGACCACACCCTTCTGGTCAAGGAGAGCCTGGTTCTCTCTTCTGAGGATCCTGTCTGTGATACATCCTTGGATCCTCACGGAGGTTCCAACTCCCTTTGAACAGGGTCCCATCTATCACCCCAGTTCTGGCCAACTTCACCTGACGGCATGGAATTTGAAAGGGAGTTATTAACCACTAGTGGGTTGTCCATGGGGGTCTTTGTTACCCTTTTAAAAAGTAGAAGGGGTTACCTCAAAAATTTATGTAAAAGTTTTGTGGGTTTAGGAAATTTTTATACCTCAGATCCTGGATTTTCTCCAGAAGGGCCTTGAAAAGAGGTTGTTGACCAGCACTCTCGAGGTGCAAGTATCAAATTGGATTAGATTGTTCATCAGAGCCTCTTTTAAAAGAAGATTGATGGTTCAGTCTAAAGTTCCCCCTTGGGATTTAAACCTGGTACTTAACACACTGCCTAGGTCCCCCTTTGAAACCCTGTCTGAGATTTCTATTAGGTCCCTTTCATCGCCAGATGGATTAGTGAGCTCCAGACCGTCACCAACCCTCCCTTCCTTCTAGAAGACAGGGTGATACTTAGGCCAGACCCTGCCTTTGTGCCATTTCCACGCCCAATATGTTGTGCCCAACTTATGTCAGCAGAGATACACACTCCAAAAACTGGTAAGCAGGTATCCCGGGCACAACAGCTTCTGAAGCGTTCATCTCTGATACAAGTCGGGCACAACATATTACGCACTGAAATGACGGATTCCTGGAAAAATTGTAATTTTCACCTCTCATAATCAGCTTCGTATTAATTTATGGACAATAAGTTATAGCAACACTTGGGGGTTAAAAATAATCTCTGTACCCTGGATAAATCCTTCAGGGGTGTAGTTTCCAAAATAAGCTCTCATATCAGGGGATTCCACTTTACTGGCATTTCAGCTCTGCAAAAGTGTCATGGCATCCAAAAACCAAAACGTCTTAAGTCTGTGCTCCAAAAACAAATAGCAATCCTTCCCTTCTGTGCCTGGCTGTGCTCAAAAAGCAGTTTATACCACATATGACATTACGTCCGTTATCCCGGGTACTCCAGTGTCATACATGTGCCCTAATATCAGTATATACCACATATGACATTACGTCCATTATCCTGGGCACTCCAGTGTCATACATGTGCCCTAATATCAGTATATACCACATATGACATTACGTCCATTATCCTGGGTACACCAGTGTCATACATGTGCCCTAATATCAGTATATACCACATATGACATTACGTACGGTATCCTGGGCACATCAGTGTCATACATGTGCCCTAATATCAGTATATACCACATATGACATTACGTACGGTATCCTGGGCACTCCAGTGTCATACATGTGCCCTAATATCAGTATATACCACATATGACATTACGTCCGTTATCCCTGGTACACCAGTGTCATACATGTGCCCTAATATCAGTATATACCACATATGACATTACGTACGGTATCCTGGGCACATCAGTGTCATACATGTGCCCTAATATCAGTATATACCACATATGACATTACGTCCATTATCCTGGGCACTCCAGTGTCATACATGTGCCCTAATATCAGTATATACCACATATGACATTACGTACGGTATCCTGGGCACATCAGTGTCATACATGTGCCCTAATATCAGTATATACCACATATGACATTACGTCCGTTATCCCGGGTACACCAGTGTCATACATGTGCCCTAATATCAGTATATACCACATATGACATTACGTCCGTTATCCTGGGTACACCAGTGTCATACATGTGCCCTAATATCAGTATATACCACATATGACATTACGTCCGTTATCCCGGGTACACCAGTGTCATACATGTGCCCTAATATCAGTATATACCACATATGACATTACGTCCGTTATCCCGGGTACACCAGTGTCATACATGTGCCCTAATATCAGTATATACCACATATGACATTACGTCCATTATCCTGGGCACTCCAGTGTCATACATGTGCCCTAATATCAGTATATACCACATATGACATTACGTCCGTTATCCCGGGTACACCAGTGTCATACATGTGCCCTAATATCAGTATATACCACATATGACATTACGTCCGTTATCCCTGGTACACCAGTGTCATACATGTGCCCTAATATCAGTATATACCACATATGACATTACGTACGGTATCCTGGGTACACCAGTGTCATACATGTGCCCTAATATCAGTATATACCACATATGACATTACGTCCATTATCCTGGGCACTCCAGTGTCATACATGTGCCCTAATATCAGTATATACCACATATGACATTACGTCCGTTATCCCGGGTACACCAGTGTCATACATGTGCCCTAATATCAGTATATACCACATATGACATTACGTCCGTTATCCCGGGTACACCAGTGTCATACATGTGCCCTAATATCAGTATATACCACATATGACATTACGTCCGTTATCCCGGGTACACTAGTGTCATACATGTGCCCTAATATCAGTATATACCACATATGACATTACGTCCGTTATCCCGGGTACACCAGTGTCATACATGTGCCCTAATATCAGTATATACCACATATGACATTACGTCCGTTATCCCGGGTACACCAGTGTCATACATGTGCCCTAATATCAGTATATACCACATATGACATTACGTCCGTTATCCCGGGTACACCAGTGTCATACATGGGGCATAAATTGCAGTTTGGGCACAGCAGGGCGCAGAAGGGAAGGAGCGCGATGCGGCTTTTGGAGTACAGATTCAGATGTTTGGTATCCGGACGCCATGTCATGTTTGTAGAGCTTGTAAGGTACTAGAAAAGTGGATTCCCCAAAGGAGTGACCCCATTTTGAAAACTGCACCCCTCAAAGAATTTATCGGGGGTTGTAGAGAGCATTAATGTCCCAGACATGAATGCACAGCGGATGGTGAAGAGGGAATATGAAAGCTGTGCGGAGGACATTGGGAAGACCAAATTCCTTACTATTTCCCTAATAGTTTCTATTATTGTGGGGGAGGGAGGGGATCACTTTGGGGGTCACTTCTGATGTCTGTTCCCTCATAAGCTCTAATTCTGGGGTGTCCCCTGATATTCGCTCACACAGCTTATACATTCCCTTCCTGCTGGTTGTATTCTAATGATTTGGCGATTTTGGGGGTTTTGTCTTCACATTGCTAGATGCTATATTTTCTTTATTTTTTTGGTGACGTGGCCATATAAGGGCTTGTTGTTTGCGGGATGAGAGGCATTTTGTAATGACACCATTTTTGGGTGCCGCCAACTTATTGAATACATTTTATTAATGGTGGGTTCACACCAGCGTCTGGACTCCGTTATCAGGTTTCCGTCTTCTCCATGCAGAAGAAGGAAACCTGTCAGGCCGAGTCCGTTTTTTTTTAAACCGAACACAGAGTCCTGTATGTCTGACTGTGTCCGGTTTTAAAAAAAAGAGCATAAAACGCTCACGGCCGGACACTTTTCAAACCCATTCAAATGAAAGATGTCGGCAGATTTCCGTCTCCTGCCCTGTTTCGTGCAGGAAATGGAAACCTGCAGAACGGATTTAAAAAATAAATAAAATCAATTCTGGCATTGTGTTTTGCCTTTTTCATTTTTCGCCTTTCAGCGTACAGTGTAAGTAACGTGACCTTTATTCTGCGGGTCGGTGCGATTATGGAGATACCTCATTTATATTATTTTTTATGTGATACTAATTCTGCAGATCAAAAACACATTTAGGGACATAAATCAATGATGATTTTTTTTTTGTTCACACTGTAGGGTCTGAGGAAGGTCTTGTCCGACCGAAAAACGTTTAACTCTACTGCACTGAATGCACACTTGTGATTAATACATGGAATTTTGAATTCACTTACTTGTACTGTGTATTTATATCGCACAGTATCTGTTTTATAGCAGACGTGATAACAGGCGGTGATAACATTGCCCGGTCACTATAAAACAGATCCTGTGCAATGTAAGTAGTGAATATTAATTGTTCAAAAATACCAAATGCAGACTATAACCTTTCAGTACAAAGTTGTTTTATATTATTGAAAGCTCTATAAAGCCCCATTCACACAACTGTATTTTGCGAGTCTGTAACTGTCCACAATTGTGGATCTGCATAGTAATAAGGTTAAATTGCGATTTCAGCGTTTTGTGATTTAGTGGGTTTTGGGTTGCAGTTTGGGCACTACTTAATCTCTTAAAGGGGCTCTATCAGCAAAATCTAAAGAAGAATGATCTACTTACGCATCGTGCACGCTGGGCGGCCATTCAGGGTTCATGCTGATAGAGCCCCTTTAAAGGTTCACCGTCACTGATCATAGTATATATAACTAGTATTGAGCGAACCCGTCAAAGTTCAAATTTGATAAGCTCGACCGAACGTTCAGGTAAGTTCAGTTCAGGTACCTAAACTTGACATGAACCCGAACCCCATTGAAATCGGTGTGGAGCCAAACTTGGTGACCCAAAAATAGCTGTAATGGGGATAGTAAGGGGTAGAAGGCTGCAAAATGAGGTTAATAACAGGGCAAGTGCCCTGCAAAAAAATGGGGCAGGGAAAGTACTTAAGATAATAAATAAATGAAAATAAAAAAAATTAAAAACAAATAAAATAATAATTTTGAAACAAGTGGTAGAGGTACAGGGGGAGGAGGTGGATGTAGCCAGCACATTAACCACTCACTCGGGCACTGGCACACACAAGTCTTGTGGGATACATGCTTGGTTCATCTTAATGAGTATATCCACGATGCCTAAGGATTGGCGGATTCTGTTGCCGGTGATGACACCCCCCAGTGGTGCGGAACACGCGTTCTGATAGGACATTTGCTGCAGAGCAGGCCAGCACCTCCAAGGCATAGAGGGCAAGCCCTGGCCCCGTGTCTAATTTACCAACCCAGAAATTGAACAGGGAGAACCAATCACTCAGTACCAGGAGTCGTGTCGACAGATACTCATCCACCATGTGAGTCAAGTTCTGCCTTCTGGTACTATGGACTGTATCCGATGGTGGTGGATGTTGCGGAGAATTGAACAAGGTGTATCATTGTGGCCATGCTGACCCTCCCTTTTGAGATGGTGCTGCTGTGTCACCCTGCTGTGCTGGCGACTTCTTCCTTCTCCTCGGCCTTGTACTGCCAATGAGCTCTCAATGTCACATGTTATCCTTATAGTGGGGATCCAGCAGGGTGGCCGCCCAGTAATCGGCACTATTGAGTATGCAGGAACTCTGCGGTCATTGCGCAGACACTGGAGCATGTAGTGGCTCATGTGAGGCAGACTGCTCAGAGGCAAAGACAAGCTGTCCTCTGTGAGAGGTGTCTCCTCTACATCCCCCCAGCCACGTTCCAGTGATGCCTTTGAGCCGAGCTGGATGCCACCCTGCTGGGAGGTAAACCCCTGCTCCTCCTCCAAAACTGTCCTATGGCTGGACAATGACCGCTGTTGGTCCAGCAACCCACCCTGCGAGCCATATGTGGACTGGCTTGACACCTGTGTAAATGGGCATTATTCTCTTCCTCTGCTTTCTTCTATACTACCCCTACATCCTCCTTCATGGCCTGAAGTAAACTGGTGTAAGCGGCCATTTTCTTGGTGCTGCTTACATAGTAAGCTGGGGTAAGCATCCACAAGAAAATGGCCGCTGGTATCCGGAGTCAGCCCTGCCCGAGGCCCGATGGCAGAGCCGACTGCACAAGCCTAGAAGTTTGAGGCCAGCGCTGGAAGAAGATGCAGGGAGAGGCCGTTCCAGGCAAAGATAGAGGTGGCGCTGGAGAGTTCTCTTGCAGCATTGGTGACCGCCCCCAGTGCTGTGAGAGAACTCATTTGCATACAGAAAAACTGAATTTCCAACGAACAGCGGCGCAGGGAAGACATCTAAAGGTAGGAGAAGAATAGCCTTTCTTAAGGCTATTCCTACGTTTTAAGGTGAAAAAATTGAATTTTAATTATTGAATCCCTTTAAGGTTCAGTGGCAGCAACCACTCATCTGTCTGCCTTTCGATCCCATCCCACGACTCCTTGGTAGTGTGCGATTTTTCGCCAAAACAGATGAGCGTCAGCACAGCCGGCTGCCATTTCCCCACTGATGGTGCAGGTGCTGCGCTGACTGGATGAGACGGCAGGAGAGGAGGAAACGGAGTAGGAGGCAATCCTGCGTGGTGGAAACAAATGCGCCAAGGCGTTTCCCGCCTCCGGCCCAGCCCCCACTATGTTAATCCAGGGAGCAGTTAGAGATGTAACGTCTCTGCCCATGTTTGCTTGTCCATGTATCAGTTGTGATGTGCACTTTGCCACTAATGGACTGGTGGCACAGCGTACAAATAACCTGTGTTATGTCTTTGACACACTGCTTAAAAAAATGCCTCACCTGGCAGATCCTCTGAGCCGGCTTTTGTGTGCTCAGTCCCTGGGCGTGGTGGGCAGTAGCAGGCGACGTCTTGGCTATGGTCTGCCCGCTGCGCCTTTTCACCCTTCTCCACCTTTTTCTGGCTACCTGGGGCTGTGTAGCCACCACCTCTTCCTCCGAACTATCATTATCTTCAATCCATGTTGGGTCTAGAACCTCGTCAGCAACCCTCAGATTGTCTTCCATCAGCACCTCAGCACCTTTGTCAGTCTCCACACTGCAGAAAGCCACAGCAGTTGGCACTTGGGTTTTATCCCCATGGTAGATATCCTGCCATGGTCCACATCCTCATCTACCACCACAAGCTGTTGGGCATCTGTGAACTCTATGTCTGCAATTGTGGCAGGGTCAGGTGGATAGACCATAGAATCCCAGCTAGGAGAGTCATCATAGAGCATTAGTGACCGTTCCATCATGACTTGTGGCTGAGAAGACCTTGCTATTGAGAAATGGGATGAGGTTGAGGCCTCTGCTCTTTCAGCAGAGGTTTAGAGGGTGGAAGACAATCTGATGGAACTTGTGGCACTGTTTGTGACTTACTCTACCAATGCCTCAACATCACTGGCCTCTCCATTCCAACAGCACTATTGTGGCGTACAAGAATACGTTGCAGACCCTGGTACCTGAAGGTGTAGCAGGCATAGATGTAACACGTTGTCTCCCTGTACCACCAGCTCCATCACCGCCGGCAGCACCACGGCCACGTCCCTGTCCCTTTTCTATGTTTTTCATTTATACACACTTGCAGTTAGAAGACAGTATGCATATGTAAACGCAGTTATTGCTACGCTAGGAGACAGTATGGGCGCACATGTGGTTATTGTTACTGCGCTAGGAGACAGTATGGGCGCACATGTGGTTATTGTTACTGCGCTAGGAGACAGTATGGGCGCACACGTGGTTATTGTTACTGTGCTAGGAGACAGTATGGGCACACACATGGTTACTGTTACTGCATAGGAGACAGTATGGGCACACACGTGGTTATTGTTACTGCGCTAGGAGACAGTATGGGCACACACGTGGTTACTGTTACTGCATAGGAGACAGTATGGGCACACACGTGGTTATTGTTACAGCGCTAGGAGACAGTATGGGCACACACGTGGTTATTGTTACTGCGCTAGGAGACAGTATGGGCACACACGTGGTTATTGTTACTGCGCTAGGAGACAGTATGGGCACACACGTGGTTATTGTTACAGCGCTAGGAGACAGTATGGGCACACACGTGGTTATTGTTACTGCGCTAGAAGACAGTATGGGCGCACACGTCGTTATTGTTACTGTGCTAGGAGACAGTATGGGCACACACGTGGTTATTGTTACTGTGCTAGGAGACAGTATGGGCACACACGTGGTTACTGTTACTGCATAGGAGACAGTATGGGCGCACACGTGGTTATTGTTACTGCGCTAGGAGACAGTATGGGCACACATGGTTATTGTTACTGTGCTAGGAGACAGTATGGGCACACACGTGGTTATTGTTACTGCGCTAGAAGACAGTATGGGCGCACACGTCGTTATTGTTACTGTGCTAGGAGACAGTATGGGCACAAACGTGGTTATTGTTACTGTGCTAGGAGACAGTATGGGCACACACGTGGTTACTGTTACTGCATAGGAGACAGTATGGGCACACACGTGGTTATTGTTACTGCGCTAGGAGACAGTATGGGCACACACGTGGTTATTGTTACTTTATAGGAGACAGTATGGGCACACACGTGGTTACTGCATAGGAGACAATATGGGCGCACACGTGGTTATTGTTAGTGCGCTAGGAGACAGTATGGGCACACACGTGGTTATTGTTACTGCGCTAGGAGACAGTATGGGCACACACGTGGTTATCGTTACTGCGCTAGGAGACAGTATGTGCACACACGTGGTTATTGTTACTGTGCTAGGAGACAGTATGGGCACACACGTGGTTACTGTTACTGCATAGGAGACAGTATGGGCGCACACGTGGTTATTGTTACTGCGCTAGGAGACAGTATGGGCACACACGTGGTTACTGTTACTGTATAGGAGACAGTATGGGCACACATGTGGTTATTGTTACTGCATAGGAGACAGTATGGGCACACACGTGGTTATTGTTACTGTATAGGAGACAGTATGGGCACACACGTGGTTACTGCATAGGAGACAATATGGGCGCACACGTGGTTATTGTTAGTGCGCTAGGAGACAGTATGGGCACACACGTGGTTATTGTTACTGCGCTAGGAGACAGTATGGGCACACACGTGGTTATTGTTAATGCGCTAAGAGACAGTATGGGCACACACGTGGTTATTGTTACTGCGCTAGGAGACAGTATGGGCACACGTGGTTATTGTTACTGCGCTAGGAGACAGTATGGGCACACACGTGGTTATTGTTACTGCGTGTTACTGTGCTAGGAGACAGTATGGGCACACACGTGGTTATTGTTACTGCATAGGAGACAGTATGGGCACACACGTGGTTATTGTTACTGCGCTAGGAGACAGTATGTGCACACACGTGGTTATTGTTACTGTGCTAGGAGACAGTATGGGCACACACGTGGTTACTGTTACTGCATAGGAGACAGTATGGGCGCACACGTGGTTATTGTTACTGCGCTAGGAGACAGTATGGGCACACACGTGGTTACTGTTACTGTATAGGAGACAGTATGGGCACACATGTGGTTATTGTTACTGCATAGGAGACAGTATGGGCACACACGTGGTTATTGTTACTTTATAGGAGACAGTATGGGCACACACGTGGTTACTGCATAGGAGACAATATGGGCGCACACGTGGTTATTGTTAGTGCGCTAGGAGACAGTATGGGCACACACGTGGTTATTGTTACTGCGCTAGGAGACAGTATGGGCACACACGTGGTTATTGTTAATGCGCTAAGAGACAGTATGGGCACACACGTGGTTATTGTTACTGCGCTAGGAGACAGTATGGGCACACGTGGTTATTGTTACTGCGCTAGGAGACAGTATGGGCACACACGTGGTTATTGTTACTGCGTGTTACTGTGCTAGGAGACAGTATGGGCACACACGTGGTTATTGTTACTGCGCTAGGAGACAGTATGGGCACACACGTGGTTATTGTTACTGCGTGTTACTGTGCTAGGAGACAGTATGGGCGCACACGTGGTTATTGTTATTCCGCTAGGAGACAGTATGGGCACATACGTGGTTACTGCATAGGAGACAGTATGGGCGCACACGTGGTTATTGTTAGTGCGCTAGGAGACAGTATGGGCACACACGTGGTTATTGTTACTGCGCTAGGAGACAGTATGGGCACACACGTGGTTATTGTTACTGCGCAAGGAGACAGTATGGGCACACACGTGGTTATTGTTACTGCACTAGGAGACAGTATGGGCACACACGTGGTTATTGTTACTGCGCTAGGAGACAGTATGGGCACACACGTGGGTATTGTTACTGCATAGGAGACAGTATGGGCACACACGTGGTTATTGTTACAGCGCTAGGAGACAGTATGGGCACACACGTGGTTATTGTTACTGCGCTAGAAGACAGTATGGGCACACACGTGGTTATTGTTACTGCGCTAGGAGACAGTATGGGCACACACGTGGTTATTGTTACTGCGCTAGCAGACAGTATAGGCACACACGTGGTTATTGTTACTGTGCTAGGAGACAGTATGGGCACACACGTGGTTACTGCATAGGAGACAGTATGGGCGCACATGTGGTTATTGTTAGTGTGCTAGGAGACAGTATGGGCACACACGTGGTTATTGTTACAGCGCTAGGAGACAGTATGGGCACACACGTGGTTATTGTTACTGCGCTAGAAGACAGTATGGGCACACACGTGGTTATTGTTACTGCGCTAGGAGACAGTATGGGCACACACGTGGTTATTGTTACTGCGCTAGCAGACAGTATAGGCACACACGTGGTTATTGTTACTGTGCTAGGAGACAGTATGGGCACACACGTGGTTACTGCATAGGAGACAGTATGGGCGCACATGTGGTTATTGTTAGTGTGCTAGGAGACAGTATGGGCACACACGTGGTTATTGTTACTGCGCTAGGAGACAGTATGGGCACACACGTGGTTATTGTTACTGCGCTAGGAGACAGTATGGGCGCACACGTGGTTACTGCATAGGAGACAGTATGGGCACACACGTGGTTACTGCATAGGAGACAGTATGGGCACACACGTGGTTATTGTTAGTGCGAGAAGAGACGGTATGGGCACAAAAACAATTTACTATCACTGCCCTAATAAGGGCAACTATTATTTCTAGATAACTGCCCCTCACAGTATCCGGCGCCTCTCACTACCCTGATAAGGACAATTATTACATTCAGCTCAGGCCCTGACTATCCCCATCTCCAGCTGCAGCCTCTGGGCTTGCATAAAGTTGAGCAGTTTTTTCTTCATAGTTGAGAGCTTATAGATTTCTTTATTATTTACAAATACTTAATACAAAAAGTTTTGACTCGGAGAAGTCACAGAAACCATAAAGAACAGATGAGATCATGACCCGGCCTCCTCCACTATAAACAGCAGTAGGGAGACCTGATTCAGCCCACTGAGACCTCCCGAGTGCTGAACACTGGCCACTAGAGGTCACTGCAGACAGAAGATAGAAGTATCAGTACTGTTCCTGGCCACTAGAGGTCACTGCAGAAAGAAGATGGAAGTATCTGTACTGTACCTGGCCACTAGAGGTCACTGAAAATAGTAGATGGAAGTATCTGTACTGTACCTGGCCACTAGAGGTCACTGCAGACAGAAGATGAAAGTATCTGTACTGTACCAGGCCACTAGGGGTCACTGCAGACAGTAGATGGAAGTATCAGTACTGTACCTGGCTACTAGAGGTCACTGAAAATAGTAGATGGAAGTATATGTACTGTACCTGGCCACTAGAGGTCACTGCAGACAGAAGATGGAAGTATCAGTACTGTACCTGGCCACTAGAGGTCACTGCAGACAGTAGATGGAAGTATCAGTACTGTTCCTGGCCACCACAGGTCACTGCAGACAGAAGATGGAAGTATCTGTACTATACCTGGCCACTAGAGGTCACTGCAGGCAGTAGATGAAAGTATCAGTACTGTACCTGGCTACTAGAGGTCACTGCAAATAGTAGATGGAAGTATCTGTACTGTACCTGGCCACTAGAGGTCACTGCAGGCAGTAGATGGAAGTATATGTACTATACCTGGCTACTAGAGGTCACTGCAAGTAGTAGATGGAAGTATCTGTACTGTACCTGGCCACTAGAAGTCACTGCAGGCAGTAGATGGAAGTATCTGTACTATACCTGGCCACTAGAGGTCACTGCAGGCAGTAGATGGAAGTATCTGTACCTGGCCACTAGAGGTCACTGCAGACAGTAGATGGAAGTATCAGTACTGTACCTGGCTACTAGAGGTCTCTGCAAATAGTAGATGGAAGTATCTGTACTGTACCTGGCCACTAGAGTTCACTGCAGGCAGTAGATGGAAGTATCTGTACTATACCTGGCCACTAGAGGTCACTGCAAGTAGTAGATGGAAGGATCTGTACTGTACCTGGCCACTAGAAGTCACTGCAGGCAGTAGATGGAAGTATCTGTACTGTACCTGGCCACTAGAGGTCACTGCAGACAGTAGATGGAAGTATCTGTACTGTACCTGGCCATAAGAGGTCACTGCAGACAGTAGATGGAAGTATCAGTACTATACCTGGCCACTAGATGTCACTGCAAATAGTAGATGGAAGTATTAGTACTGTACCTGGCCACTAGAAGTCACTGCAGGCAGTAGATGGAAGTATCTGTACTGTACCTGGCCACTAGAGGTCACTGCAGGTAGTAGTAGCTGGAAGTATCTGTACTGTACTTGGTCACTAAAGGTCACTGCAGGCAGTAGATGGAAGTATCAGCACTGTCCCTGGCCACTAGAGGTCACTGCAGACAGTAGATGGAAGTATCTGTACTATACCTGGCAACTAGATGTCACTGCAAATAGTAGATGGAAGTATTAGTACTGTACCTGGCCACTAGAAGTCACTGCAGGCAGTAGATGGAAGTATCTGTACTGTACCTGGCCACTAGATGTCACTGCAAATAGTAGATGGAAGTATCTGTACTGTACCTGGCCACTAGAGGTCACTGCAGACAGAAGATGGAAGTATCTGTACTGTACCTGGCCACTAGAGGTCACTGCAGACAGTAGATTGAAGTATCAGTACTGTACCTGGCCACTAGAGGTCACTGCAGACAGTAGATGGAAGTATCTGTACTGTACCTGGCCACTAGAGGTCATCAGAGAGAGGAGATGGAAATATCTGTACATTACCTGACCACTAGAGGTCACTACAGGTCACCGCAGATGGTAAATGGAAGTATTTGTACTGTACCTGGCCCCTAGAGGTAGTGGCCAGGCAGGCAGTAGATGGAAGGATCTGGACTGTACCTGGGCACTAAAGGTCACTGCAGGCAGTAGATGGAAGCATCAGTACTGTATTGGGCACTAGAGGTCACTGCAGGCAGTAGATGGAAGCATCAGTACTGTACCTGGCCACTAGAGGTCACTGCAAACAGTAGGTGGAAGTATCGGTAATGTACCTGGCCACTAGATGTCACTGCAGGCAGGAGATGGAAGTAAGAGCACTGTACCTGGCCACTAGAGGTCACAGCAGACAGTAGATTGAAGTATCAGTATTGTACCTGGCCACTAGAGGTCACAGCAGACAGAAGATGGAAGTATCTGTACTGTACCTGTCCACTAGAGGTCACTGCAGACAGTAGATGGAAGTATCAGTACTGTACCTGGCTACTAGAGGTCACTGCAAATAGTAGATGGAAGTATCTGTACTGTACCTGGCTACTAGAGGTCACTGCAAATAGTAGATGGAAGTATCAGTACTGTACCTGGCCACTAGAGGTCACTGCAGACAGTAGATGGAAGTATCTGTACTGTACCTGGCCACTAGAGGTCACTGCAGACAGAAGATGGAAGTATCTGTACTATACCTGGCCACTAGAGGTCACTGCAGACAGTAGATGGAAGTATCTGTACTGTACCTGGCCACTAGAGGTCACTGCAGACAGTAAATGGAAGTATCTGTACTGTACCTGGCCACTAGATGTCACTGCAGACAGTAAATGGAAGTATCTGTACTGTACCTGGCCACTAGAGTTCACTGCAGACAGTAGATGGAAGTATCAGTACTGTACCTGGCCACTAGAGGTAATCAGAGAGAGGAGATGGAAATATATGTACATTACCTGACCACTAGAGGTCACCGCAGATGGTAAATG
>NW_027440358.1:0-125445 GCF_031893055.1 Leptodactylus fuscus
TATAATTATATAATGTCCTCTCTTATTATAATATACAGTGCCCCCTATCATTACATAATGTCCTCTGTTATTATAATATACAGTGCCCCTTATATTACATAATTTCCTCTGTTATTATAATATACAGTGCCCCCTATCATTATATAATGTCCTCTCTTATTATAATATACAGTGCCCCTATCAATACATAATGTCCTCTGTTATTATAATATACAGTGCCCCCTATCATAACATAATGTCCTCTGATATTATAATATACAGTGCCCCCTATCATTATATAATGTCCTCTGTTATTATAATATACAGTGCCCTTTATATTACATAATGTCCTCTGTTATTATAATATACAGTGCCCCTTATATTACATAATGTCTTCTGTTATTATAATATACAGTGCCCCCTATCATTATATAATGTCCTCTGTTATTATAATATACAGTGCCCTTTATATTACATAATGTCCTCTGTTATTATAATATACAGTGCCACTTATATTACATAATGTCCTCTGTTATTATAATATACAGTGCCCCCTATCATTACATAATGTCCTCTGTTATTATAATATACAGTGCCCCCTATCATTACATAATGTCCTCTGTTATTATAATATACAGTGCCCCCCTATCATTACATAATGTCCTCTGTTATTATAATATACAGTGCCCCTTATATTACATAATGTCCTCTGTTATTATAATATACAGTGCCCCCTATCATTATATAATGTCCTCTCTTATTATAATATACAGTGCCCCTATTATTACATAATGTCCTCTGTTATTATAATATACAGTGCCCCTTATATTACATAATGTCCTCTATTATTATAATATACAGTGTCCCCTATCATTATATAATGTCCTCTCTTATTATAATATACAGTGCCCCTTATATTACATAATTTCCTCTGTTATTGTAATATACAGTGCCCCCTATCATTACATAATGTCCTCTGTTATTATAATATACAGTGCCCCCTATCATTACATAATGTCCTCTGTTATTATAATATACAGTGCCCCTATCATTACATAATGTCCTCTGTTATTATAATATACAGTGCCCCTTATATTACATAATGTCCTCTGTTATTATAATATACAGTGCCCCTTACATTACATAATGTCCTCTGTTATTATAATATACAGTGCCCCTTATATAACATAATGTCCTCTGTTATTATAATATACAGTGCCACTTATATTACATAATGTCCTCTGTTATTATAATATACAGTGCCCCCTATCATTACATAATGTCCTCTGTTATTATAATATACAGTGCCCCCTATCATTACATAATGTCCTCTGTTATTATAATATACAGTGCCCCCTATCATTACATAATGTCCTCTGTTATTATAATATACTGTGCCCCCTATCATTACATAATGTCCTCTGTTATTATAATATACAGTGCACCCTATCATTACATAATGTCCTCTGTTATTATAATATACAGTGCCCCCTATCATTATATAATGTCCTCTCTTATCATAATATACAGTGCCCCCAATTATTACATAATGTCCTCTGTTATTATAATATACAGTGCCCCCTATCATTACATAATGTCCTCTGTTATTATAATATACAGTGCCCCTTATATTACATAATGTCCTCTGTTATTATAATATACAGTGCCCCTTACATTACATAATGTCCTCTGTTATTATAATATACAGTGCCCCTTATATAACATAATGTCCTCTGTTATTATAATATACAGTGCCACTTATATTACATAATGTCCTCTGTTATTATAATATACAGTGCCCCCTATCATTACATAATGTCCTCTGTTATTATAATATACAGTGCACCCTATCATTACATAATGTCCTCTGTTATTATAATGTACACTGCCCCCTATCATTACATAATGTCCTCTGTTATTATAATATACAGTGCCCCCTATCATTACATAATGTCCTCTGTTATTATAATATACAGTGCCCCCTATCATAACATAATGTCCTCTGTTATTATAATATAAAGTGCCCCTTATATTACATAATGTCCTCTGTTATTATAATATACAGTGCCCCCTATCATTACATAATGTCCTCTGTTATTATAATATACAGTGCCCCTTATATTACATAATGTCCTCTGTTATTATAATATACAGTGCCCCCTATCATTATATAATGTCCTCTCTTATTATAATATACAGTGCCCCCTATCATTACATAATGTCCTCTGTTATTATAATATACAGTGCCCCTTATATTACATAATGTCCTCTGTTATTATAATATACAGTGCCCCCTATAATTATATAATGTCCTCTCTTATTATAATATACAGTGCCCCCTATCATTACATAATGTCCTCTCTTATTATAATATACAGTGCCCCTTATATTACATAATGTCCTCTGTTATTATAATATACAGTGCCCCTTATATTACATAATGTCCTCTGTTATTATAATATACAGTGCCCCCTATCATTACATAATGTCCTCTGTTATTATAATATACAGTGCCCCTTATATTACATAATGTCCTCTGTTATTATAATATACAGTGCCCCCTATCATTATATAATGTCCTCTCTTATTATAATATACAGTGCCCCCTATCATTACATAATGTCCTCTGTTATTATAATATACAGTGCCCCATATATAACATAATGTCCTCTATTATTATAATATACAGTGCCCCCTATCATTATATAATGTCCTCTCTTATTATAATATACAGTGCCCCTTATATTACATAATGTCCTCTGTTATTATAATATACAGTGCCCCCTATCATTACATAATGTCCTCTGTTATTATAATATACAGTGCCCCTTATATTACATAATGTCCTCTGTTATTATAATATACAGTGCCCCCTATCATTATATAATGTCCTCTATTATTATAATATACAGTGCCCCTATCATTACATAATGTCCTCTGTTATTATAATATACAGTGCCCCTTATATTACATAATGTCCTCTATTATTATAATATACAGTGCCCCCTATCATTATATAATGTCCTCTCTTATTATAATATACAGTGCCCCAATTATTACATAATGTCCTCTGTTATTATAATATACAGTGCCCCCTATCATTACATAATGTCCTCTGTTATTATAATATACAGTGCCCCTTATATTACATAATGTCCTCTGTTATTATAATATACAGTGCCCCTTACATTACATAATGTCCTCTGTTATTATAATATACAGTGCCCCTTATATAACATAATGTCCTCTGTTATTATAATATACAGTGCCACTTATATTACATAATGTCCTCTGTTATTATAATATACAGTGCCCCCTATCATTACATAATGTCCTCTGTTATTACAATATACAGTGCCCCCTATCATTACATAATGTCCTCTGTTATTATAATATACAGTGCCCCCTATCATTACATAATGTCCTCTGTTATTATAATATACAGTGCCCCCTATCATTACATAATGTCCTCTGTTATTATAATATACAGTGCACCCTATCATTACATAATGTCCTCTGTTATTATAATATACAGTGCCCCTTACATTACATAATGTCCTCTGTTATTATAATATACAGTGCCCCTTATATAACATAATGTCCTCTGTTATTATAATATACAGTGCCACTTATATTACATAATGTCCTCTGTTATTATAATATACAGTGCCCCCTATCATTACATAATGTCCTCTGTTATTATAATATACAGTGCACCCTATCATTACATAATGTCCTCTGTTATTATAATGTACACTGCCCCCTATCATTACATAATGTCCTCTGTTATTATAATATACAGTGCCCCCTATCATTACATAATGTCCTCTGTTATTATAATATACAGTGCCCCCTATCATAACATAATGTCCTCTGTTATTATAATATAAAGTGCCCCTTATATTACATAATGTCCTCTGTTATTATAATATACAGTGCCCCCTATCATTACATAATGTCCTCTGTTATTATAATATACAGTGCCCCTTATATTACATAATGTCCTCTGTTATTATAATATACAGTGCCCCCTATCATTATATAATGTCCTCTCTTATTATAATATACACTGCCCCCTATCATTACATAATGTCCTCTGTTATTATAATATACAGTGCCCCTTATATTACATAATGTCCTCTGTTATTATAATATACAGTGCCCCCTATAATTATATAATGTCCTCTCTTATTATAATATACAGTGCCCCCTATCATTACATAATGTCCTCTCTTATTATAATATACAGTGCCCCTTATATTACATAATGTCCTCTGTTATTATAATATACAGTGCCCCTTATATTACATAATGTCCTCTGTTATTATAATATACAGTGCCCCCTATCATTACATAATGTCCTCTGTTATTATAATATACAGTGCCCCTTATATTACATAATGTCCTCTGTTATTATAATATACAGTGCCCCCTATCATTATATAATGTCCTCTCTTATTATAATATACAGTGCCCCCTATCATTACATAATGTCCTCTGTTATTATAATATACAGTGCCCCATATATAACATAATGTCCTCTATTATTATAATATACAGTGCCCCCAATTAATACATAATGTCCTCTGTTATTATAATATACAGTGCCCCCTATCATTACATAATGTCCTCTGTTATTATAATATACAGTGCCCCTTATATTACATAATGTCCTCTGTTATTATAATATACAGTGCCCCTTATATTACATAATGTCCTCTGTTATTATAATATACAGTGCTTCCTATCATTACATAATGTCCTCTGTTATTATAATATACAGTGCCCCTTATATTACATAATTTCCTCTGTTATTATAATATACAGTGCCCCCTATAATTATATAATGTCCTCTCTTATTATAATATACAGTGCCCCTTATATTACATAATGTCCTCTGTTATTATAATATACAGTGCCCCTTATATTACATAATGTCCTCTGATATTATAATATACAGTGCCCCCTATCATTATATAATGTCCTCTGTTATTATAATATACAGTGCCCCTTATATTACATAATGTCCTCTGTTATTATAATATACAGTGCCCCCTATCATTACATAATGTCCTCTGTTATTATAATATACAGTGCCCCTTATATTACATAATTTCCTCTGTTATTATAATATACAGTGCCCCCTATCATTATATAATGTCCTCTCTTATTATAATATACAGTGCCCCTATCAATACATAATGTCCTCTGTTATTATAATATACAGTGCCCCCTATCATAACATAATGTCCTCTGATATTATAATATACAGTGCCCCCTATCATTATATAATGTCCTCTGTTATTATAATATACAGTGCCCTTTATATTACATAATGTCCTCTGTTATTATAATATACAGTGCCCCTTATATTACATAATGTCTTCTGTTATTATAATATACAGTGCCCCCTATCATTATATAATGTCCTCTGTTATTATAATATACAGTGCCCTTTATATTACATAATGTCCTCTGTTATTATAATATACAGTGCCACTTATATTACATAATGTCCTCTGTTATTATAATATACAGTGCCCCCTATCATTACATAATGTCCTCTGTTATTATAATATACAGTGCCCCCTATCATTACATAATGTCCTCTGTTATTATAATATACAGTGCCCCCCTATCATTACATAATGTCCTCTGTTATTATAATATACAGTGCCCCTTATATTACATAATGTCCTCTGTTATTATAATATACAGTGCCCCCTATCATTATATAATGTCCTCTCTAATTATAATATACAGTGCCCCCTATCATTACATAATGTCCTCTATTATTATAATATACAGTGCCCCCTATCATTATATAATGTCCTATCTTATTATAATATACAGTGCCCCCAATTATTACATAATGTCCTCTGTTATTATAATATACAGTGCCCCCTATCATTACATAATGTCCTCTGTTATTATAATATACAGTGCCCCTTATATTACATAATGTCCTCTGTTATTATAATATACAGTGCCCCTTACATTACATAATGTCCTCTGTTATTATAATATACAGTGCCCCTTATATAACATAATGTCCTCTGTTATTATAATATACAGTGCCACTTATATTACATAATGTCCTCTGTTATTATAATATACAGTGCCCCCTATCATTACATAATGTCCTCTGTTATTATAATATACAGTGCCCCCTATCATTACATAATGTCCTCTGTTATTATAATATACAGTGCCCCCTATCATTACATAATGTCCTCTGTTATTATAATATACAGTGCCCCCTATCATTACATAATGTCCTCTGTTATTATAATATAAAGTGCCCCTTATATTACATAATGTCCTCTGTTATTATAATATACAGTGCCCCTTATCATTACATAATGTCCTCTGTTATTATAATATACAGTGCCCCTTATATTACATAATGTCCTCTGTTATTATAATATACAGTGCCCCCTATCATTATATAATGTCCTCTCTTATTATAATATACAGTGCCCCCTATCATTACATAATGTCCTCTGTTATTATAATATACAGTGCCCCTTATATTACATAATGTCCTCTGTTATTATAATATAAAGTGCCCCCTATCATTACATAATGTCCTTTGTTATTATAATATACAGTGCCCCCTATCATTACATAATGTCCTCTGTTATTATAATATACAGTGCACCCTATCATTACATAATGTCCTCTGTTATTATAATATACAGTGCACCCTATCATTACATAATGTCCTCTGTTATTATAACATACAGTGCCCCTTATATTACATAATTTCCTCTGTTATTATAATATACAGTGCCCCCTATCATTATATAATGTCCTCTGTTATTATAATATACAGTGCCCCATATATTACATAATGTCCTCTGTTATTATAATATACAGTGCCCCCTATCATTACATAATGTCCTCTGTTATTATAATATACAGTGCCCCTTATATTACATAATGTCCTCTGTTATTATAATATACAGTGCCCCCTATCATTATATAATGTCCTCTCTTATTATAATATACAGTGCCCCATATATTACATAATGTCCTCTGTTATTATAATATACAGTGCCCCCTATCATTACATAATGTCCTCTGTTATTATAATATACAGTGCCCCTTATATTACATAATGTCCTCTATTATTATAATATACAGTGCCCCCAATTAATACATAATGTCCTCTGTTATTATAATATACAGTGCCCCCTATCATTACATAATGTCCTCTGTTATTATAATATACAGTGCCCCTTATATTACATAATGTCCTCTTTTATTATAATATACAGTGCCCCTTATATTACATAATGTCCTCTGATATTATAATATACAGTGCCCCCTATCATTATATAATGTCCTCTGTTATTATAATATACAGTGCCCCTTATATTACATAATGTCCTCTGTTATTATAATATACAGTGCCCCTTATCATTACATAATGTCCTCTGATATTATAATATACAGTGCCCCCTATCATTACATAATGTCCTCTGTTATTATAATATACAGTGCCCCTTATATTACATAATGTCCTCTATTATTATAATATACAGTGCCCCCAATTAATACATAATGTCCTCTGTTATTATAATATACAGTGCCCCCTATCATTACATAATGTCCTCTGTTATTATAATATACAGTGCCCCTTATATTACATAATGTCCTCTTTTATTATAATATACAGTGCCCCTTATATTACATAATGTCCTCTGTTATTATAATATACAGTGCCCCCTATCATTACATAATGTCCTCTGTTATTATAATATACAGTGCCCCTTATATTACATAATTCCCTCTGTTATTATAATATACAGTGCCCCCTATCATTATATAATGTCCTCTCTTATTATAATATACAGTGCCCCTATCAATACATAATGTCCTCTGTTATTATAATATACAGTGCCCCCTATCATAACATAATGTCTTCTGATATTATAATATACAGTGCCCCCTATCATTATATAATGTCCTCTGTTATAATATACAGTGCCCTTTATATTACATAATGTCCTCTGTTATTATAATATACAGTGCCCCTTATATTACATAATGTCTTCTGTTATTATAATATACAGTGCCCCCTATCATTATATAATATCCTCTGTTATTATAATATAAAGTGCCCTTTATATTACATAATGTCCTCTGTTATTATAATATACAGTGCCACTTATATTACATAATGTCCTCTGTTATTATAATATACAGTGCCCCCTATCATTACATAATGTCCTCTGTTATTATAATATACAGTGCCCCCTATCATTACATAATGTCCTCTGTTATTATAATATACAGTGCCCCTTATATTACATAATGTTCTCTGTTATTATAATATACAGTGCCCCCCCTATCATTACATAATGTCCTCTGTTATTATAATATACAGTGCCCCTTATATTACATAATGTCCTCTGTTATTATAATATACATTGCCTCCTATCATTATATAATGTCCTCTCTTATTATAATATACAGTGCCCCCTATCATTACATAATGTCCTCTGTTATTATAATATACAGTGCCCCTTATATTACATAATGTCCTCTATTATTATAATATACAGTGCCCCCTATCATTATATAATGTCTTCTCTTATTATAATATACAGTGCCCCCAATTATTACATAATGTCCTCTGTTATTATAATATACAGTGCCCCTTATATTACATAATTTCCTCTGTTATTATAATATACAGTGCCCCCTATCATTATATAATGTCCTCTCTTATTATAATATACAGTGCCCCTATCAATACATAATGTCCTCTGTTATTATAATATACAGTGCCCCCTGTCATAACATAATGTCCTCTGATATTATAATATACAGTGCCCCCTATCATTATATAATGTCCTCTGTTATTATAATATACAGTGCCCCTTATATTACATAATGTCCTCTGTTATTATAATATACAGTGCCCCCTATCATTATATAATGTCCTCTCTTATTATAATATACAGTGCCCCTTATATTACATAATGTCCTCTGTTATTATAATATACAGTGCCCCCTATCATTACATAATGTCCTTTGTTATTATAATATACAGTGCCCCTTATATTACATAATTCCCTCTGTTATTATAATATACAGTGCCCCCTATCATTATATAATGTCCTATCTTATTATAATATACAGTGCCCCTATCAATACATAATGTCCTCTGTTATTATAATATACAGTGCCCCCTATCATAACATAATGTCTTCTGATATTATAATATACAGTGCCCCCTATCATTATATAATGTCCTCTGTTATAATATACAGTGCCCTTTATATTACATAATGTCCTCTGTTATTATAATATACAGTGCCCCTTATATTACATAATGTCCTCTGATATTATAATATACAGTGCCCCCTATCATTATATAATGTCCTCTGTTATTATAATATACAGTGCCCCTTATATTACATAATGTCCTCTGTTATTATAATATACAGTGCCCCCTATCATTACATAATGTCCTCTGTTATTATAATATACAGTGCCCCTTATATTACATAATGTCCTCTGTTATTATAATATACAGTGCCCCTTATATTACATAATTTCCTCTGTTATTATAATATACAGTGCCCCCTATCATTATATAATGTCCTCTCTTATTATAATATACAGTGCCCCTATCAATACATAATGTCCTCTGTTATTATAATATACAGTGCCCCCTATCATAACATAATGTCCTCTGATATTATAATATACAGTGCCCCCTATCATTATATAATGTCCTCTGTTATTATAATATACAGTGCCCTTTATATTACATAATGTCCTCTGTTATTATAATATACAGTGCCAATTATATTACATAATGTCCTCTGTTATTATAATATACAGTGCCCCCTATCATTACATAATGTCCTCTGTTATTATAATATACAGTGCCCCCTATCATTACATAATGTCCTCTGTTATTATAATATACAGTGCCCCCCTATCATTCCATAATGTCCTCTGTTATTATAATATACAGTGCCCCTTATATTACATAATGTCCTCTGTTATTATAATATACAGTGCCCCCTATCATTATATATTGTCCTCTCTTATTATAATATACAGTGCCCCTATCATTACATAATGTCCTCTGTTATTATAATATACAGTGCCCCTTATATTACATAATGTCCTCTATTATTATAATATACAGTGCCCCCTATCATTATATAATGTCCTCTCTTATTATAATATACAGTGCCCCCAATTATTACATAATGTCCTCTGTTATTATAATATACAGTGCCCCCTATCATTACATAATGTCCTCTGTTATTATAATATACAGTGCCCCTTATATTACATAATGTCCTCTGTTATTATAATATACAGTGCCCCTTACATTACATAATGTCCTCTGTTATTATAATATACAGTGCCCCTTATATAACATAATGTCCTCTGTTATTATAATATACAGTGCCACTTATATTACATAATGTCCTCTGTTATTATAATATACAGTGCCCCTATCATTACATAATGTCCTCTGTTATTATAATATACAGTGCCCCCTATCATTACATAATGTCCTCTGTTATTATAATATACAGTGCCCCCTATCATTACATAATGTCCTCTGTTATTATAATATACAGTGCCCCCTATCATTTCATAATGTCCTCTGTTATTATAATATACAGTGCACCCTATCATTACATAATGTCCTCTATTATTATAATATACAGTGCCCCCTATCATTATATAATGTCCTCTCTTATTATAATATACAGTGCCCCCAATTATTACATAATGTCCTCTGTTATTATAATATACAGTGCCCCCTATCATTACATAATGTCATCTGTTATTATAATATACAGTGCCCCTTATATTACATAATGTCCTCTGTTATTATAATATACAGTGCCCCTTACATTACATAATGTCCTCTGTTATTATAATATACAGTGCCCCTTATATAACATAATGTCCTCTGTTATTATAATATACAGTGCCACTTATATTACATAATGTCCTCTGTTATTATAATATACAGTGCCCCCTATCATTACATAATGTCCTCTGTTATTATAATATACAGTGCCCCCTATCATTACATAATGTCCTCTGTTATTATAATATACAGTGCACCCTATCATTACATAATGTCCTCTGTTATTATAATGTACAGTGCCCCCTATCATTACATAATGTCCTCTGTTATTATAATATACAGTGGCCCCTATCATTACATAATGTCCTCTCTTATTATAATATACAGTGCCCCCAATTATTACATAATGTCCTCTGTTATTATAATATACAGTGCCCCCTATCATTACATAATGTCCTCTGTTATTATAATATACAGTGCCCCTTATATAACATAATGTTCTCTGTTATTATAATATACAGTGCCACTTATATTACATAATGTCCTCTGTTATTATAATATACAGTGCCCCCTATCATTACATAATGTCCTCTGTTATTATAATATACAGTGCCCCCTATCATTACATAATGTCCTCTGTTATTATAATATACAGTGCCCCTTATATTACATAATTTCCTCTGTTATTATAATATACAGTGCCCCCTATAATTATATAATGTCCTCTCTTATTATAATATACAGTGCCCCCTATCATTACATAATGTCCTCTCTTATTATAATATACAGTGCCCCTTATATTACATAATGTCCTCTGTTATTATAATATACAGTGCCCCTTATATTACATAATGTCCTCTGATATTATAATATACAGTGCCCCCTATCATTATATAATGTCCTCTGTTATTATAATATACAGTGCCCCTTATATTACATAATGTCCTCTGTTATTATAATATACAGTGCCCCCTATAATTATATAATGTCCTCTCTTATTATAATATACAGTGCCCCCTATCATTACATAATGTCCTCTGTTATTATAATATACAGTGCCCCTTATATTACATAATTTCCTCTGTTATTATAATATACAGTGCCCCCTATCATTATATAATGTCCTCTCTTATTATAATATACAGTGCCCCTATCAATACATAATGTCCTCTGTTATTATAATATACAGTGCCCCCTATCATAACATAATGTCCTCTGATATTATAATATACAGTGCCCCCTATCATTATATAATGTCCTCTGTTATTATAATATACAGTGCCCTTTATATTACATAATGTCCTCTGTTATTATAATATACAGTGCCCCTTATATTACATAATGTCTTCTGTTATTATAATATACAGTGCCCCCTATCATTATATAATGTCCTCTGTTATTATAATATACAGTGCCCTTTATATTACATAATGTCCTCTGTTATTATAATATACAGTGCCACTTATATTACATAATGTCCTCTGTTATTATAATATACAGTGCCCCCTATCATTACATAATGTCCTCTGTTATTATAATATACAGTGCCCCCTATCATTACATAATGTCCTCTGTTATTATAATATACAGTGCCCCCCTATCATTACATAATGTCCTCTGTTATTATAATATACAGTGCCCCTTATATTACATAATGTCCTCTGTTATTATAATATACAGTGCCCCCTATCATTATATAATGTCCTCTCTTATTATAATATACAGTGCCCCTATTATTACATAATGTCCTCTGTTATTATAATATACAGTGCCCCTTATATTACATAATGTCCTCTATTATTATAATATACAGTGTCCCCTATCATTATATAATGTCCTCTCTTATTATAATATACAGTGCCCCTTATATTACATAATTTCCTCTGTTATTGTAATATACAGTGCCCCCTATCATTACATAATGTCCTCTGTTATTATAATATACAGTGCCCCCTATCATTACATAATGTCCTCTGTTATTATAATATACAGTGCCCCTATCATTACATAATGTCCTCTGTTATTATAATATACAGTGCCCCTTATATTACATAATGTCCTCTGTTATTATAATATACAGTGCCCCTTACATTACATAATGTCCTCTGTTATTATAATATACAGTGCCCCTTATATAACATAATGTCCTCTGTTATTATAATATACAGTGCCACTTATATTACATAATGTCCTCTGTTATTATAATATACAGTGCCCCCTATCATTACATAATGTCCTCTGTTATTATAATATACAGTGCCCCCTATCATTACATAATGTCCTCTGTTATTATAATATACAGTGCCCCCTATCATTACATAATGTCCTCTGTTATTATAATATACTGTGCCCCCTATCATTACATAATGTCCTCTGTTATTATAATATACAGTGCACCCTATCATTACATAATGTCCTCTGTTATTATAATATACAGTGCCCCCTATCATTATATAATGTCCTCTCTTATCATAATATACAGTGCCCCCAATTATTACATAATGTCCTCTGTTATTATAATATACAGTGCCCCCTATCATTACATAATGTCCTCTGTTATTATAATATACAGTGCCCCTTATATTACATAATGTCCTCTGTTATTATAATATACAGTGCCCCTTACATTACATAATGTCCTCTGTTATTATAATATACAGTGCCCCTTATATAACATAATGTCCTCTGTTATTATAATATACAGTGCCACTTATATTACATAATGTCCTCTGTTATTATAATATACAGTGCCCCCTATCATTACATAATGTCCTCTGTTATTATAATATACAGTGCACCCTATCATTACATAATGTCCTCTGTTATTATAATGTACACTGCCCCCTATCATTACATAATGTCCTCTGTTATTATAATATACAGTGCCCCCTATCATTACATAATGTCCTCTGTTATTATAATATACAGTGCCCCCTATCATAACATAATGTCCTCTGTTATTATAATATAAAGTGCCCCTTATATTACATAATGTCCTCTGTTATTATAATATACAGTGCCCCCTATCATTACATAATGTCCTCTGTTATTATAATATACAGTGCCCCTTATATTACATAATGTCCTCTGTTATTATAATATACAGTGCCCCCTATCATTATATAATGTCCTCTCTTATTATAATATACAGTGCCCCCTATCATTACATAATGTCCTCTGTTATTATAATATACAGTGCCCCTTATATTACATAATGTCCTCTGTTATTATAATATACAGTGCCCCCTATAATTATATAATGTCCTCTCTTATTATAATATACAGTGCCCCCTATCATTACATAATGTCCTCTCTTATTATAATATACAGTGCCCCTTATATTACATAATGTCCTCTGTTATTATAATATACAGTGCCCCTTATATTACATAATGTCCTCTGTTATTATAATATACAGTGCCCCCTATCATTACATAATGTCCTCTGTTATTATAATATACAGTGCCCCTTATATTACATAATGTCCTCTGTTATTATAATATACAGTGCCCCCTATCATTATATAATGTCCTCTCTTATTATAATATACAGTGCCCCCTATCATTACATAATGTCCTCTGTTATTATAATATACAGTGCCCCATATATAACATAATGTCCTCTATTATTATAATATACAGTGCCCCCTATCATTATATAATGTCCTCTCTTATTATAATATACAGTGCCCCTTATATTACATAATGTCCTCTGTTATTATAATATACAGTGCCCCCTATCATTACATAATGTCCTCTGTTATTATAATATACAGTGCCCCTTATATTACATAATGTCCTCTGTTATTATAATATACAGTGCCCCCTATCATTATATAATGTCCTCTATTATTATAATATACAGTGCCCCTATCATTACATAATGTCCTCTGTTATTATAATATACAGTGCCCCTTATATTACATAATGTCCTCTATTATTATAATATACAGTGCCCCCTATCATTATATAATGTCCTCTCTTATTATAATATACAGTGCCCCAATTATTACATAATGTCCTCTGTTATTATAATATACAGTGCCCCCTATCATTACATAATGTCCTCTGTTATTATAATATACAGTGCCCCTTATATTACATAATGTCCTCTGTTATTATAATATACAGTGCCCCTTACATTACATAATGTCCTCTGTTATTATAATATACAGTGCCCCTTATATAACATAATGTCCTCTGTTATTATAATATACAGTGCCACTTATATTACATAATGTCCTCTGTTATTATAATATACAGTGCCCCCTATCATTACATAATGTCCTCTGTTATTACAATATACAGTGCCCCCTATCATTACATAATGTCCTCTGTTATTATAATATACAGTGCCCCCTATCATTACATAATGTCCTCTGTTATTATAATATACAGTGCCCCCTATCATTACATAATGTCCTCTGTTATTATAATATACAGTGCACCCTATCATTACATAATGTCCTCTGTTATTATAATATACAGTGCCCCTTACATTACATAATGTCCTCTGTTATTATAATATACAGTGCCCCTTATATAACATAATGTCCTCTGTTATTATAATATACAGTGCCACTTATATTACATAATGTCCTCTGTTATTATAATATACAGTGCCCCCTATCATTACATAATGTCCTCTGTTATTATAATATACAGTGCACCCTATCATTACATAATGTCCTCTGTTATTATAATGTACACTGCCCCCTATCATTACATAATGTCCTCTGTTATTATAATATACAGTGCCCCCTATCATTACATAATGTCCTCTGTTATTATAATATACAGTGCCCCCTATCATAACATAATGTCCTCTGTTATTATAATATAAAGTGCCCCTTATATTACATAATGTCCTCTGTTATTATAATATACAGTGCCCCCTATCATTACATAATGTCCTCTGTTATTATAATATACAGTGCCCCTTATATTACATAATGTCCTCTGTTATTATAATATACAGTGCCCCCTATCATTATATAATGTCCTCTCTTATTATAATATACACTGCCCCCTATCATTACATAATGTCCTCTGTTATTATAATATACAGTGCCCCTTATATTACATAATGTCCTCTGTTATTATAATATACAGTGCCCCCTATAATTATATAATGTCCTCTCTTATTATAATATACAGTGCCCCCTATCATTACATAATGTCCTCTCTTATTATAATATACAGTGCCCCTTATATTACATAATGTCCTCTGTTATTATAATATACAGTGCCCCTTATATTACATAATGTCCTCTGTTATTATAATATACAGTGCCCCCTATCATTACATAATGTCCTCTGTTATTATAATATACAGTGCCCCTTATATTACATAATGTCCTCTGTTATTATAATATACAGTGCCCCCTATCATTATATAATGTCCTCTCTTATTATAATATACAGTGCCCCCTATCATTACATAATGTCCTCTGTTATTATAATATACAGTGCCCCATATATAACATAATGTCCTCTATTATTATAATATACAGTGCCCCCAATTAATACATAATGTCCTCTGTTATTATAATATACAGTGCCCCCTATCATTACATAATGTCCTCTGTTATTATAATATACAGTGCCCCTTATATTACATAATGTCCTCTGTTATTATAATATACAGTGCCCCTTATATTACATAATGTCCTCTGTTATTATAATATACAGTGCTTCCTATCATTACATAATGTCCTCTGTTATTATAATATACAGTGCCCCTTATATTACATAATTTCCTCTGTTATTATAATATACAGTGCCCCCTATAATTATATAATGTCCTCTCTTATTATAATATACAGTGCCCCTTATATTACATAATGTCCTCTGTTATTATAATATACAGTGCCCCTTATATTACATAATGTCCTCTGATATTATAATATACAGTGCCCCCTATCATTATATAATGTCCTCTGTTATTATAATATACAGTGCCCCTTATATTACATAATGTCCTCTGTTATTATAATATACAGTGCCCCCTATCATTACATAATGTCCTCTGTTATTATAATATACAGTGCCCCTTATATTACATAATTTCCTCTGTTATTATAATATACAGTGCCCCCTATCATTATATAATGTCCTCTCTTATTATAATATACAGTGCCCCTATCAATACATAATGTCCTCTGTTATTATAATATACAGTGCCCCCTATCATAACATAATGTCCTCTGATATTATAATATACAGTGCCCCCTATCATTATATAATGTCCTCTGTTATTATAATATACAGTGCCCTTTATATTACATAATGTCCTCTGTTATTATAATATACAGTGCCCCTTATATTACATAATGTCTTCTGTTATTATAATATACAGTGCCCCCTATCATTATATAATGTCCTCTGTTATTATAATATACAGTGCCCTTTATATTACATAATGTCCTCTGTTATTATAATATACAGTGCCACTTATATTACATAATGTCCTCTGTTATTATAATATACAGTGCCCCCTATCATTACATAATGTCCTCTGTTATTATAATATACAGTGCCCCCTATCATTACATAATGTCCTCTGTTATTATAATATACAGTGCCCCCCTATCATTACATAATGTCCTCTGTTATTATAATATACAGTGCCCCTTATATTACATAATGTCCTCTGTTATTATAATATACAGTGCCCCCTATCATTATATAATGTCCTCTCTAATTATAATATACAGTGCCCCCTATCATTACATAATGTCCTCTATTATTATAATATACAGTGCCCCCTATCATTATATAATGTCCTATCTTATTATAATATACAGTGCCCCCAATTATTACATAATGTCCTCTGTTATTATAATATACAGTGCCCCCTATCATTACATAATGTCCTCTGTTATTATAATATACAGTGCCCCTTATATTACATAATGTCCTCTGTTATTATAATATACAGTGCCCCTTACATTACATAATGTCCTCTGTTATTATAATATACAGTGCCCCTTATATAACATAATGTCCTCTGTTATTATAATATACAGTGCCACTTATATTACATAATGTCCTCTGTTATTATAATATACAGTGCCCCCTATCATTACATAATGTCCTCTGTTATTATAATATACAGTGCCCCCTATCATTACATAATGTCCTCTGTTATTATAATATACAGTGCCCCCTATCATTACATAATGTCCTCTGTTATTATAATATACAGTGCCCCCTATCATTACATAATGTCCTCTGTTATTATAATATAAAGTGCCCCTTATATTACATAATGTCCTCTGTTATTATAATATACAGTGCCCCTTATCATTACATAATGTCCTCTGTTATTATAATATACAGTGCCCCTTATATTACATAATGTCCTCTGTTATTATAATATACAGTGCCCCCTATCATTATATAATGTCCTCTCTTATTATAATATACAGTGCCCCCTATCATTACATAATGTCCTCTGTTATTATAATATACAGTGCCCCTTATATTACATAATGTCCTCTGTTATTATAATATAAAGTGCCCCCTATCATTACATAATGTCCTTTGTTATTATAATATACAGTGCCCCCTATCATTACATAATGTCCTCTGTTATTATAATATACAGTGCACCCTATCATTACATAATGTCCTCTGTTATTATAATATACAGTGCACCCTATCATTACATAATGTCCTCTGTTATTATAACATACAGTGCCCCTTATATTACATAATTTCCTCTGTTATTATAATATACAGTGCCCCCTATCATTATATAATGTCCTCTGTTATTATAATATACAGTGCCCCATATATTACATAATGTCCTCTGTTATTATAATATACAGTGCCCCCTATCATTACATAATGTCCTCTGTTATTATAATATACAGTGCCCCTTATATTACATAATGTCCTCTGTTATTATAATATACAGTGCCCCCTATCATTATATAATGTCCTCTCTTATTATAATATACAGTGCCCCATATATTACATAATGTCCTCTGTTATTATAATATACAGTGCCCCCTATCATTACATAATGTCCTCTGTTATTATAATATACAGTGCCCCTTATATTACATAATGTCCTCTATTATTATAATATACAGTGCCCCCAATTAATACATAATGTCCTCTGTTATTATAATATACAGTGCCCCCTATCATTACATAATGTCCTCTGTTATTATAATATACAGTGCCCCTTATATTACATAATGTCCTCTTTTATTATAATATACAGTGCCCCTTATATTACATAATGTCCTCTGATATTATAATATACAGTGCCCCCTATCATTATATAATGTCCTCTGTTATTATAATATACAGTGCCCCTTATATTACATAATGTCCTCTGTTATTATAATATACAGTGCCCCTTATCATTACATAATGTCCTCTGATATTATAATATACAGTGCCCCCTATCATTACATAATGTCCTCTGTTATTATAATATACAGTGCCCCTTATATTACATAATGTCCTCTATTATTATAATATACAGTGCCCCCAATTAATACATAATGTCCTCTGTTATTATAATATACAGTGCCCCCTATCATTACATAATGTCCTCTGTTATTATAATATACAGTGCCCCTTATATTACATAATGTCCTCTTTTATTATAATATACAGTGCCCCTTATATTACATAATGTCCTCTGTTATTATAATATACAGTGCCCCCTATCATTACATAATGTCCTCTGTTATTATAATATACAGTGCCCCTTATATTACATAATTCCCTCTGTTATTATAATATACAGTGCCCCCTATCATTATATAATGTCCTCTCTTATTATAATATACAGTGCCCCTATCAATACATAATGTCCTCTGTTATTATAATATACAGTGCCCCCTATCATAACATAATGTCTTCTGATATTATAATATACAGTGCCCCCTATCATTATATAATGTCCTCTGTTATAATATACAGTGCCCTTTATATTACATAATGTCCTCTGTTATTATAATATACAGTGCCCCTTATATTACATAATGTCTTCTGTTATTATAATATACAGTGCCCCCTATCATTATATAATATCCTCTGTTATTATAATATAAAGTGCCCTTTATATTACATAATGTCCTCTGTTATTATAATATACAGTGCCACTTATATTACATAATGTCCTCTGTTATTATAATATACAGTGCCCCCTATCATTACATAATGTCCTCTGTTATTATAATATACAGTGCCCCCTATCATTACATAATGTCCTCTGTTATTATAATATACAGTGCCCCTTATATTACATAATGTTCTCTGTTATTATAATATACAGTGCCCCCCCTATCATTACATAATGTCCTCTGTTATTATAATATACAGTGCCCCTTATATTACATAATGTCCTCTGTTATTATAATATACATTGCCTCCTATCATTATATAATGTCCTCTCTTATTATAATATACAGTGCCCCCTATCATTACATAATGTCCTCTGTTATTATAATATACAGTGCCCCTTATATTACATAATGTCCTCTATTATTATAATATACAGTGCCCCCTATCATTATATAATGTCTTCTCTTATTATAATATACAGTGCCCCCAATTATTACATAATGTCCTCTGTTATTATAATATACAGTGCCCCTTATATTACATAATTTCCTCTGTTATTATAATATACAGTGCCCCCTATCATTATATAATGTCCTCTCTTATTATAATATACAGTGCCCCTATCAATACATAATGTCCTCTGTTATTATAATATACAGTGCCCCCTGTCATAACATAATGTCCTCTGATATTATAATATACAGTGCCCCCTATCATTATATAATGTCCTCTGTTATTATAATATACAGTGCCCCTTATATTACATAATGTCCTCTGTTATTATAATATACAGTGCCCCCTATCATTATATAATGTCCTCTCTTATTATAATATACAGTGCCCCTTATATTACATAATGTCCTCTGTTATTATAATATACAGTGCCCCCTATCATTACATAATGTCCTTTGTTATTATAATATACAGTGCCCCTTATATTACATAATTCCCTCTGTTATTATAATATACAGTGCCCCCTATCATTATATAATGTCCTATCTTATTATAATATACAGTGCCCCTATCAATACATAATGTCCTCTGTTATTATAATATACAGTGCCCCCTATCATAACATAATGTCTTCTGATATTATAATATACAGTGCCCCCTATCATTATATAATGTCCTCTGTTATAATATACAGTGCCCTTTATATTACATAATGTCCTCTGTTATTATAATATACAGTGCCCCTTATATTACATAATGTCCTCTGATATTATAATATACAGTGCCCCCTATCATTATATAATGTCCTCTGTTATTATAATATACAGTGCCCCTTATATTACATAATGTCCTCTGTTATTATAATATACAGTGCCCCCTATTATCACATAATGTCCTCTGTTATTATAATATACAGTGTCCCCTATCATTACATAATATCCTCTGTTATTATAATATACAGTGCCCCTTATATTACATAATGTCCTCTGTTATTATAATATACAGTGCCCCTTATATTACATAATGTCCTCTATTATTATAATATACAGTGCCCCCTATCATTATATAATGTCCTCTCTTATTATAATATACAGTGCCCCCAATTAATACATAATGTCCTCTGTTATTATAATATACAGTGCCCCCTATCATTACATAATGTCCTCTGTTATTATAATATACAGTGCCCCTTATATTACATAATGTCCTCTGTTATTATAATATACAGTGCCCTTATATTACATAATGTCCTCTGTTATTATAATATACAGTGCCCCCTATCATTACATAATGTCCTCTGTTATTATAATATACAGTGCCCCTTATATTACATAATGTCCTCTGTTATTATAATATACAGTGCCCCTTATATTACATAATGTCCTCTATTATTATAATATACAGTGCCCCCTATCATTATATAATGTCCTCTCTTATTATAATATACAGTGCCCCCAATTAATACATAATGTCCTCTGTTATTATAATATACAGTGCCCCCTATCATTACATAATGTCCTCTGTTATTATAATATACAGTGCCCCTTATATTACATAATGTCCTCTGTTATTATAATATACAGTGCCCCCTATAATTATATAATGTCCTCTCTTATTATAATATACAGTGCCCCCTATCATTACATAATGTCCTCTCTTATTATAATATACAGTGCCCCTTATATTACATAATGTCCTCTGTTATTATAATATACAGTGCCCCTTATATTACATAATGTCCTCTGATATTATAATATACAGTGCCCCCTATCATTATATAATGTCCTCTGTTATTATAATATACAGTGCCCCTTATATTACATAATGTCCTCTGTTATTATAATATACAGTGCCCCCTATCATTACATAATGTCCTCTGTTATTATAATATACAGTGCCCCCTATCATTACATAATGTCCTCTGTTATTATAATATACAGTGCCCCTTATATTACATAATGTCCTCTCTTATTATAATATACAGTCCCCCCTATAATTATATAATGTCCTCTCTTATTATAATATACAGTGCCCCCTATCATTACATAATGTCCTCTCTTATTATAATATACAGTGCCCCTTATATTACATAATGTCCTCTGTTATTATAATATACAGTGCCCCTTATATTACATGATGTCCTCTGATATTATAATATACAGTGCCCCCTATCATTATATAATGTCCTCTGTTATTATAATATACAGTGCCCCTTATATTACATAATGTCCTCTGTTATTATAATATACAGTGCCCCCTATCATTACATAATGTCCTCTGTTATTATAATATACAGTGCCCCTTATATTACATAATGTCCTCTGTTATTATAATATACAGTGCCCCTTATATTACATAATGTCCTCTGTTATTATAATATACAGTGCCCCCTATCATTACATAATGTCCTCTGTTATTATAATATACAGTGCCCCTTATATTACATAATGTCCTCTGTTATTATAATATACAGTGCCCCCTATCATTATATAATGTCCTCTCTTATTATAATATACAGTGCCCTCTATCATTACATAATGTCCTCTGTTATTATAATATACAGTGCCCCTTATATTACATAATGTCCTCTATTATTATAATATACAGTGCCCCCAATTAATACATAATGTCCTCTGTTATTATAATATACAGTGCCCCCTATCATTACATAATGTCCTCTGTTATTATAATGTACAGTGCCCCTTATATTACATAATGTCCTCTGTTATTATAATATACAGTGCCCCTTATATTACATAATGTCCTCTGATATTATAATATACAGTGCCCCCTATCATTATATAATGTCCTCTGTTATTATAATATACAGTGCCCCTTATATTACATAATGTCCTCTGTTATTATAATATACAGTGCCCCCTATTATCACATAATGTCCTCTGTTATTATAATATACAGTGCCATTTATATTACATAATTTCCTCTGTTATTATAATATACAGTGCCCCCTATAATTATATAATGTCCTCTCTTATTATAATATACAGTGCCCCCTATCATTACATAATGTCCTCTCTTATTATAATATACAGTGCCCCTTATATTACATAATGTCCTCTGTTATTATAATATACAGTGCCCCTTATATTACATAATGTCCTCTGATATTATAATATACAGTGCCCCCTATCATTATATAATGTCCTCTGTTATTATAATATACAGTGCCCCTTATATTACATAATGTCCTCTGTTATTATAATATACAGTGCCCCCTATCATTACATAATGTCCTCTGTTATTATAATATACAGTGCCCCTTATATTACATAATTTCCTCTGTTATTATAATATACAGTGCCCCCTATCATTATATAATGTCCTCTCTTATTATAATATACAGTGCCCCTATCAATACATAATGTCCTCTGTTATTATAATATACAGTGCCCCCTATCATAACATAATGTCCTCTGATATTATAATATACAGTGCCCCCTATCATTATATAATGTCCTCTGTTATTATAATATACAGTGCCCTTTATATTACATAATGTCCTCTGTTATTATAATATACAGTGCCAATTATATTACATAATGTCCTCTGTTATTATAATATACAGTGCCCCCTATCATTACATAATGTCCTCTGTTATTATAATATACAGTGCCCCCTATCATTACATAATGTCCTCTGTTATTATAATATACAGTGCCCCCCTATCATTCCATAATGTCCTCTGTTATTATAATATACAGTGCCCCTTATATTACATAATGTCCTCTGTTATTATAATATACAGTGCCCCCTATCATTATATAATGTCCTCTCTTATTATAATATACAGTGCCCCTATCATTACATAATGTCCTCTGTTATTATAATATACAGTGCCCCTTATATTACATAATGTCCTCTATTATTATAATATACAGTGCCCCCTATCATTATATAATGTCCTCTCTTATTATAATATACAGTGCCCCCAATTATTACATAATGTCCTCTGTTATTATAATATACAGTGCCCCCTATCATTACATAATGTCCTCTGTTATTATAATATACAGTGCCCCTTATATTACATAATGTCCTCTGTTATTATAATATACAGTGCCCCTTACATTACATAATGTCCTCTGTTATTATAATATACAGTGCCCCTTATATAACATAATGTCCTCTGTTATTATAATATACAGTGCCACTTATATTACATAATGTCCTCTGTTATTATAATATACAGTGCCCCTATCATTACATAATGTCCTCTGTTATTATAATATACAGTGCCCCCTATCATTACATAATGTCCTCTGTTATTATAATATACAGTGCCCCCTATCATTACATAATGTCCTCTGTTATTATAATATACAGTGCCCCCTATCATTTCATAATGTCCTCTGTTATTATAATATACAGTGCACCCTATCATTACATAATGTCCTCTATTATTATAATATACAGTGCCCCCTATCATTATATAATGTCCTCTCTTATTATAATATACAGTGCCCCCAATTATTACATAATGTCCTCTGTTATTATAATATACAGTGCCCCTTACATTACATAATGTCCTCTGTTATTATAATATACAGTGCCCCTTATATAACATAATGTCCTCTGTTATTATAATATACAGTGCCACTTATATTACATAATGTCCTCTGTTATTATAATATACAGTGCCCCCTATCATTACATAATGTCCTCTGTTATTATAATATACAGTGCCCCCTATCATTACATAATGTCCTCTGTTATTATAATATACAGTGCACCCTATCATTACATAATGTCCTCTGTTATTATAATGTACAGTGCCCCCTATCATTACATAATGTCCTCTGTTATTATAATATACAGTGGCCCCTATCATTACATAATGTCCTCTCTTATTATAATATACAGTGCCCCCAATTATTACATAATGTCCTCTGTTATTATAATATACAGTGCCCCCTATCATTACATAATGTCCTCTGTTATTATAATATACAGTGCCCCTTATATAACATAATGTCCTCTGTTATTATAATATACAGTGCCACTTATATTACATAATGTCCTCTGTTATTATAATATACAGTGCCCCCTATCATTACATAATGTCCTCTGTTATTATAATATACAGTGCCCCCTATCATTACATAATGTCCTCTGTTATTATAATATACAGTGCCCCTTATATTACATAATTTCCTCTGTTATTATAATATACAGTGCCCCCTATAATTATATAATGTCCTCTCTTATTATAATATACAGTGCCCCCTATCATTACATAATGTCCTCTCTTATTATAATATACAGTGCCCCTTATATTACATAATGTCCTCTGTTATTATAATATACAGTGCCCCTTATATTACATAATGTCCTCTGATATTATAATATACAGTGCCCCCTATCATTATATAATGTCCTCTGTTATTATAATATACAGTGCCCCTTATATTACATAATGTCCTCTGTTATTATAATATACAGTGCCCCCTATAATTATATAATGTCCTCTCTTATTATAATATACAGTGCCCCCTATCATTACATAATGTCCTCTGTTATTATAATATACAGTGCCCCTTATATTACATAATTTCCTCTGTTATTATAATATACAGTGCCCCCTATCATTATATAATGTCCTCTCTTATTATAATATACAGTGCCCCTATCAATACATAATGTCCTCTGTTATTATAATATACAGTGCCCCCTATCATAACATAATGTCCTCTGATATTATAATATACAGTGCCCCCTATCATTATATAATGTCCTCTGTTATTATAATATACAGTGCCCTTTATATTACATAATGTCCTCTGTTATTATAATATACAGTGCCCCTTATATTACATAATGTCTTCTGTTATTATAATATACAGTGCCCCCTATCATTATATAATGTCCTCTGTTATTATAATATACAGTGCCCTTTATATTACATAATGTCCTCTGTTATTATAATATACAGTGCCACTTATATTACATAATGTCCTCTGTTATTATAATATACAGTGCCCCCTATCATTACATAATGTCCTCTGTTATTATAATATACAGTGCCCCCTATCATTACATAATGTCTTCTGTTATTATAATATACAGTGCCCCCCTATCATTACATAATGTCCTCTGTTATTATAATATACAGTGCCCCTTATATTACATAATGTCCTCTGTTATTATAATATACAGTGCCCCCTATCATTATATAATGTCCTCTCTTATTATAATATACAGTGCCCCTATCATTACATAATGTCCTCTGTTATTATAATATACAGTGCCCCTTATATTACATAATGTCCTCTATTATTATAATATACAGTGTCCCCTATCATTATATAATGTCCTCTCTTATTATAATATACAGTGCCCCTTATATTACATAATTTCCTCTGTTATTATAATATACAGTGCCCCCTATCATTACATAATTTCCTCTGTTATTATAATATACAGTGCCCCCTATCATTACATAATGTCCTCTGTTATTATAATATACAGTGCCCCCTATCATTACATAATGTCCTCTGTTATTATAATATACAGTGCCCCTATCATTACATAATGTCCTCTGTTATTATAATATACAGTGCCCCTTATATTACATAATGTCCTCTGTTATTATAATATACAGTGCCCCTTACATTACATAATGTCCTCTGTTATTATAATATACAGTGCCCCTTATATAACATAATGTCCTCTGTTATTATAATATACAGTGCCACTTATATTACATAATGTCCTCTGTTATTATAATATACAGTGCCCCCTATCATTACATAATGTCCTCTGTTATTATAATATACAGTGCCCCCTATCATTACATAATGTCCTCTGTTATTATAATATACAGTGCCCCCTATCATTACATAATGTCCTCTGTTATTATAATATACTGTGCCCCCTATCATTACATAATGTCCTCTGTTATTATAATATACAGTGCACCCTATCATTACATAATGTCCTCTGTTATTATAATATACAGTGCCCCCTATCATTATATAATGTCCTCTCTTATCATAATATACAGTGCCCCCAATTATTACATAATGTCCTCTGTTATTATAATATACAGTGCCCCCTATCATTACATAATGTCCTCTGTTATTATAATATACAGTGCCCCTTATATTACATAATGTCCTCTGTTATTATAATATACAGTGCCCCTTACATTACATAATGTCCTCTGTTATTATAATATACAGTGCCCCTTATATAACATAATGTCCTCTGTTATTATAATATACAGTGCCACTTATATTACATAATGTCCTCTGTTATTATAATATACAGTGCCCCCTATCATTACATAATGTCCTCTGTTATTATAATATACAGTGCACCCTATCATTACATAATGTCCTCTGTTATTATAATGTACACTGCCCCCTATCATTACATAATGTCCTCTGTTATTATAATATACAGTGCCCCCTATCATTACATAATGTCCTCTGTTATTATAATATACAGTGCCCCCTATCATAACATAATGTCCTCTGTTATTATAATATAAAGTGCCCCTTATATTACATAATGTCCTCTGTTATTATAATATACAGTGCCCCCTATCATTACATAATGTCCTCTGTTATTATAATATACAGTGCCCCTTATATTACATAATGTCCTCTGTTATTATAATATACAGTGCCCCCTATCATTATATAATGTCCTCTCTTATTATAATATACAGTGCCCCCTATCATTACATAATGTCCTCTGTTATTATAATATACAGTGCCCCTTATATTACATAATGTCCTCTGTTATTATAATATACAGTGCCCCCTATAATTATATAATGTCCTCTCTTATTATAATATACAGTGCCCCCTATCATTACATAATGTCCTCTCTTATTATAATATACAGTGCCCCTTATATTACATAATGTCCTCTGTTATTATAATATACAGTGCCCCTTATATTACATAATGTCCTCTGTTATTATAATATACAGTGCCCCCTATCATTACATAATGTCCTCTGTTATTATAATATACAGTGCCCCTTATATTACATAATGTCCTCTGTTATTATAATATACAGTGCCCCCTATCATTATATAATGTCCTCTCTTATTATAATATACAGTGCCCCCTATCATTACATAATGTCCTCTGTTATTATAATATACAGTGCCCCATATATAACATAATGTCCTCTATTATTATAATATACAGTGCCCCCTATCATTATATAATGTCCTCTCTTATTATAATATACAGTGCCCCTTATATTACATAATGTCCTCTGTTATTATAATATACAGTGCCCCCTATCATTACATAATGTCCTCTGTTATTATAATATACAGTGCCCCTTATATTACATAATGTCCTCTGTTATTATAATATACAGTGCCCCCTATCATTATATAATGTCCTCTATTATTATAATATACAGTGCCCCTATCATTACATAATGTCCTCTGTTATTATAATATACAGTGCCCCTTATATTACATAATGTCCTCTATTATTATAATATACAGTGCCCCCTATCATTATATAATGTCCTCTCTTATTATAATATACAGTGCCCCAATTATTACATAATGTCCTCTGTTATTATAATATACAGTGCCCCCTATCATTACATAATGTCCTCTGTTATTATAATATACAGTGCCCCTTATATTACATAATGTCCTCTGTTATTATAATATACAGTGCCCCTTACATTACATAATGTCCTCTGTTATTATAATATACAGTGCCCCTTATATAACATAATGTCCTCTGTTATTATAATATACAGTGCCACTTATATTACATAATGTCCTCTGTTATTATAATATACAGTGCCCCCTATCATTACATAATGTCCTCTGTTATTACAATATACAGTGCCCCCTATCATTACATAATGTCCTCTGTTATTATAATATACAGTGCCCCCTATCATTACATAATGTCCTCTGTTATTATAATATACAGTGCCCCCTATCATTACATAATGTCCTCTGTTATTATAATATACAGTGCACCCTATCATTACATAATGTCCTCTGTTATTATAATATACAGTGCCCCTTACATTACATAATGTCCTCTGTTATTATAATATACAGTGCCCCTTATATAACATAATGTCCTCTGTTATTATAATATACAGTGCCACTTATATTACATAATGTCCTCTGTTATTATAATATACAGTGCCCCCTATCATTACATAATGTCCTCTGTTATTATAATATACAGTGCACCCTATCATTACATAATGTCCTCTGTTATTATAATGTACACTGCCCCCTATCATTACATAATGTCCTCTGTTATTATAATATACAGTGCCCCCTATCATTACATAATGTCCTCTGTTATTATAATATACAGTGCCCCCTATCATAACATAATGTCCTCTGTTATTATAATATAAAGTGCCCCTTATATTACATAATGTCCTCTGTTATTATAATATACAGTGCCCCCTATCATTACATAATGTCCTCTGTTATTATAATATACAGTGCCCCTTATATTACATAATGTCCTCTGTTATTATAATATACAGTGCCCCCTATCATTATATAATGTCCTCTCTTATTATAATATACACTGCCCCCTATCATTACATAATGTCCTCTGTTATTATAATATACAGTGCCCCTTATATTACATAATGTCCTCTGTTATTATAATATACAGTGCCCCCTATAATTATATAATGTCCTCTCTTATTATAATATACAGTGCCCCCTATCATTACATAATGTCCTCTCTTATTATAATATACAGTGCCCCTTATATTACATAATGTCCTCTGTTATTATAATATACAGTGCCCCCTATCATTACATAATGTCCTCTGTTATTATAATATACAGTGCCCCTTATATTACATAATGTCCTCTATTATTATAATATACAGTGCCCCCTATCATTATATAATGTCCTCTCTTATTATAATATACAGTGCCCCAATTATTACATAATGTCCTCTGTTATTATAATATACAGTGCCCCCTATCATTACATAATGTCCTCTGTTATTATAATATACAGTGCCCCTTATATTACATAATGTCCTCTGTTATTATAATATACAGTGCCCCTTACATTACATAATGTCCTCTGTTATTATAATATACAGTGCCCCTTATATAACATAATGTCCTCTGTTATTATAATATACAGTGCCACTTATATTACATAATGTCCTCTGTTATTATAATATACAGTGCCCCCTATCATTACATAATGTCCTCTGTTATTACAATATACAGTGCCCCCTATCATTACATAATGTCCTCTGTTATTATAATATACAGTGCCCCCTATCATTACATAATGTCCTCTGTTATTATAATATACAGTGCCCCCTATCATTACATAATGTCCTCTGTTATTATAATATACAGTGCACCCTATCATTACATAATGTCCTCTGTTATTATAATATACAGTGCCCCTTACATTACATAATGTCCTCTGTTATTATAATATACAGTGCCCCTTATATAACATAATGTCCTCTGTTATTATAATATACAGTGCCACTTATATTACATAATGTCCTCTGTTATTATAATATACAGTGCCCCCTATCATTACATAATGTCCTCTGTTATTATAATATACAGTGCACCCTATCATTACATAATGTCCTCTGTTATTATAATGTACACTGCCCCCTATCATTACATAATGTCCTCTGTTATTATAATATACAGTGCCCCCTATCATTACATAATGTCCTCTGTTATTATAATATACAGTGCCCCCTATCATAACATAATGTCCTCTGTTATTATAATATAAAGTGCCCCTTATATTACATAATGTCCTCTGTTATTATAATATACAGTGCCCCCTATCATTACATAATGTCCTCTGTTATTATAATATACAGTGCCCCTTATATTACATAATGTCCTCTGTTATTATAATATACAGTGCCCCCTATCATTATATAATGTCCTCTCTTATTATAATATACACTGCCCCCTATCATTACATAATGTCCTCTGTTATTATAATATACAGTGCCCCTTATATTACATAATGTCCTCTGTTATTATAATATACAGTGCCCCCTATAATTATATAATGTCCTCTCTTATTATAATATACAGTGCCCCCTATCATTACATAATGTCCTCTCTTATTATAATATACAGTGCCCCTTATATTACATAATGTCCTCTGTTATTATAATATACAGTGCCCCTTATATTACATAATGTCCTCTGTTATTATAATATACAGTGCCCCCTATCATTACATAATGTCCTCTGTTATTATAATATACAGTGCCCCTTATATTACATAATGTCCTCTGTTATTATAATATACAGTGCCCCCTATCATTATATAATGTCCTCTCTTATTATAATATACAGTGCCCCCTATCATTACATAATGTCCTCTGTTATTATAATATACAGTGCCCCATATATAACATAATGTCCTCTATTATTATAATATACAGTGCCCCCAATTAATACATAATGTCCTCTGTTATTATAATATACAGCGCCCCCTATCATTACATAATGTCCTCTGTTATTATAATATACAGTGCCCCTTATATTACATAATGTCCTCTGTTATTATAATATACAGTGCCCCTTATATTACATAATGTCCTCTGTTATTATAATATACAGTGCTTCCTATCATTACATAATGTCCTCTGTTATTATAATATACAGTGCCCCTTATATTACATAATTTCCTCTGTTATTATAATATACAGTGCCCCCTATAATTATATAATGTCCTCTCTTATTATAATATACAGTGCCCCCTATCATTACATAATGTCCTCTCTTATTATAATATACAGTGCCCCTTATATTACATAATGTCCTCTGTTATTATAATATACAGTGCCCCTTATATTACATAATGTCCTCTGATATTATAATATACAGTGCCCCCTATCATTATATAATGTCCTCTGTTATTATAATATACAGTGCCCCTTATATTACATAATGTCCTCTGTTATTATAATATAGAGTGCCCCCTATCATTACATAATGTCCTCTGTTATTATAATATACAGTGCCCCTTATATTACATAATTTCCTCTGTTATTATAATATACAGTGCCCCCTATCATTATATAATGTCCTCTCTTATTATAATATACAGTGCCCCTATCAATACATAATGTCCTCTGTTATTATAATATACAGTGCCCCCTATCATAACATAATGTCCTCTGATATTATAATATACAGTGCCCCCTATCATTATATAATGTCCTCTGTTATTATAATATACAGTGCCCTTTATATTACATAATGTCCTCTGTTATTATAATATACAGTGCCCCTTATATTACATAATGTCTTCTGTTATTATAATATACAGTGCCCCCTATCATTATATAATGTCCTCTGTTATTATAATATACAGTGCCCTTTATATTACATAATGTCCTCTGTTATTATAATATACAGTGCCACTTATATTACATAATGTCCTCTGTTATTATAATATACAGTGCCCCCTATCATTACATAATGTCCTCTGTTATTATAATATACAGTGCCCCCTATCATTACATAATGTCCTCTGTTATTATAATATACAGTGCCCCCCTATCATTACATAATGTCCTCTGTTATTATAATATACAGTGCCCCTTATATTACATAATGTCCTCTGTTATTATAATATACAGTGCCCCCTATCATTATATAATGTCCTCTCTAATTATAATATACAGTGCCCCCTATCATTACATAATGTCCTCTATTATTATAATATACAGTGCCCCCTATCATTATATAATGTCCTATCTTATTATAATATACAGTGCCCCCAATTATTACATAATGTCCTCTGTTATTATAATATACAGTGCCCCCTATCATTACATAATGTCCTCTGTTATTATAATATACAGTGCCCCTTATATTACATAATGTCCTCTGTTATTATAATATACAGTGCCCCTTACATTACATAATGTCCTCTGTTATTATAATATACAGTGCCCCTTATATAACATAATGTCCTCTGTTATTATAATATACAGTGCCACTTATTTTACATAATGTCCTCTGTTATTATAATATACAGTGCCCCCTATCATTACATAATGTCCTCTGTTATTATAATATACAGTGCCCCCTATCATTACATAATGTCCTCTGTTATTATAATATACAGTGCCCCCTATCATTACATAATGTCCTCTGTTATTATAATATACAGTGCCCCCTATCATTACATAATGTCCTCTGTTATTATAATATAAAGTGCCCCTTATATTACATAATGTCCTCTGTTATTATAATATACAGTGCCCCTTATCATTACATAATGTCCTCTGTTATTATAATATACAGTGCCCCTTATATTACATAATGTCCTCTGTTATTATAATATACAGTGCCCCCTATCATTATATAATGTCCTCTCTTATTATAATATACAGTGCCCCCTATCATTACATAATGTCCTCTGTTATTATAATATACAGTGCCCCTTATATTACATAATGTCCTCTGTTATTATAATATAAAGTGCCCCCTATCATTACATAATGTCCTTTGTTATTATAATATACAGTGCCCCCTATCATTACATAATGTCCTCTGTTATTATAATATACAGTGCACCCTATCATTACATAATGTCCTCTGTTATTATAATATACAGTGCACCCTATCATTACATAATGTCCTCTGTTATTATAACATACAGTGCCCCTTATATTACATAATTTCCTCTGTTATTATAATATACAGTGCCCCCTATCATTATATAATGTCCTCTGTTATTATAATATACAGTGCCCCATATATTACATAATGTCCTCTGTTATTATAATATACAGTGCCCCCTATCATTACATAATGTCCTCTGTTATTATAATATACAGTGCCCCTTATATTACATAATGTCCTCTGTTATTATAATATACAGTGCCCCCTATCATTATATAATGTCCTCTCTTATTATAATATACAGTGCCCCATATATTACATAATGTCCTCTGTTATTATAATATACAGTGCCCCCTATCATTACATAATGTCCTCTGTTATTATAATATACAGTGCCCCTTATATTACATAATGTCCTCTATTATTATAATATACAGTGCCCCCAATTAATACATAATGTCCTCTGTTATTATAATATACAGTGCCCCCTATCATTACATAATGTCCTCTGTTATTATAATATACAGTGCCCCTTATATTACATAATGTCCTCTTTTATTATAATATACAGTGCCCCTTATATTACATAATGTCCTCTGATATTATAATATACAGTGCCCCCTATCATTATATAATGTCCTCTGTTATTATAATATACAGTGCCCCTTATATTACATAATGTCCTCTGTTATTATAATATACAGTGCCCCTTATCATTACATAATGTCCTCTGATATTATAATATACAGTGCCCCCTATCATTACATAATGTCCTCTGTTATTATAATATACAGTGCCCCTTATATTACATAATGTCCTCTATTATTATAATATACAGTGCCCCCAATTAATACATAATGTCCTCTGTTATTATAATATACAGTGCCCCCTATCATTACATAATGTCCTCTGTTATTATAATATACAGTGCCCCTTATATTACATAATGTCCTCTTTTATTATAATATACAGTGCCCCTTATATTACATAATGTCCTCTGTTATTATAATATACAGTGCCCCCTATCATTACATAATGTCCTCTGTTATTATAATATACAGTGCCCCTTATATTACATAATTCCCTCTGTTATTATAATATACAGTGCCCCTTATATTACATAATGTCCTCTGTTATTATAATATACAGTGCCCCCTATCATTACATAATGTCCTCTGTTATTATAATATACAGTGCCCCTTATATTACATAATTCCCTCTGTTATTATAATATACAGTGCCCCCTATCATTATATAATGTCCTCTCTTATTATAATATACAGTGCCCCTATCAATACATAATGTCCTCTGTTATTATAATATACAGTGCCCCCTATCATAACATAATGTCTTCTGATATTATAATATACAGTGCCCCCTATCATTATATAATGTCCTCTGTTATAATATACAGTGCCCTTTATATTACATAATGTCCTCTGTTATTATAATATACAGTGCCCCTTATATTACATAATGTCTTCTGTTATTATAATATACAGTGCCCCCTATCATTATATAATGTCCTCTCTTATTATAATATACAGTGCCCCAATTATTACATAATGTCCTCTGTTATTATAATATACAGTGCCCCCTATCATTACATAATGTCCTCTGTTATTATAATATACAGTGCCCCTTATATTACATAATGTCCTCTGTTATTATAATATACAGTGCCCCTTACATTACATAATGTCCTCTGTTATTATAATATACAGTGCCCCTTATATAACATAATGTCCTCTGTTATTATAATATACAGTGCCACTTATATTACATAATGTCCTCTGTTATTATAATATACAGTGCCCCCTATCATTACATAATGTCCTCTGTTATTACAATATACAGTGCCCCCTATCATTACATAATGTCCTCTGTTATTATAATATACAGTGCCCCCTATCATTACATAATGTCCTCTGTTATTATAATATACAGTGCCCCCTATCATTACATAATGTCCTCTGTTATTATAATATACAGTGCACCCTATCATTACATAATGTCCTCTGTTATTATAATATACAGTGCCCCTTACATTACATAATGTCCTCTGTTATTATAATATACAGTGCCCCTTATATAACATAATGTCCTCTGTTATTATAATATACAGTGCCACTTATATTACATAATGTCCTCTGTTATTATAATATACAGTGCCCCCTATCATTACATAATGTCCTCTGTTATTATAATATACAGTGCCCCCTATCATAACATAATGTCCTCTGTTATTATAATATAAAGTGCCCCTTATATTACATAATGTCCTCTGTTATTATAATATACAGTGCCCCCTATCATTACATAATGTCCTCTGTTATTATAATATACAGTGCCCCTTATATTACATAATGTCCTCTGTTATTATAATATACAGTGCCCCCTATCATTATATAATGTCCTCTCTTATTATAATATACACTGCCCCCTATCATTACATAATGTCCTCTGTTATTATAATATACAGTGCCCCTTATATTACATAATGTCCTCTGTTATTATAATATACAGTGCCCCCTATAATTATATAATGTCCTCTCTTATTATAATATACAGTGCCCCCTATCATTACATAATGTCCTCTCTTATTATAATATACAGTGCCCCTTATATTACATAATGTCCTCTGTTATTATAATATACAGTGCCCCTTATATTACATAATGTCCTCTGTTATTATAATATACAGTGCCCCCTATCATTACATAATGTCCTCTGTTATTATAATATACAGTGCCCCTTATATTACATAATGTCCTCTGTTATTATAATATACAGTGCCCCCTATCATTATATAATGTCCTCTCTTATTATAATATACAGTGCCCCCTATCATTACATAATGTCCTCTGTTATTATAATATACAGTGCCCCATATATAACATAATGTCCTCTATTATTATAATATACAGTGCCCCCAATTAATACATAATGTCCTCTGTTATTATAATATACAGCGCCCCCTATCATTACATAATGTCCTCTGTTATTATAATATACAGTGCCCCTTATATTACATAATGTCCTCTGTTATTATAATATACAGTGCCCCTTATATTACATAATGTCCTCTGTTATTATAATATACAGTGCTTCCTATCATTACATAATGTCCTCTGTTATTATAATATACAGTGCCCCTTATATTACATAATTTCCTCTGTTATTATAATATACAGTGCCCCCTATAATTATATAATGTCCTCTCTTATTATAATATACAGTGCCCCCTATCATTACATAATGTCCTCTCTTATTATAATATACAGTGCCCCTTATATTACATAATGTCCTCTGTTATTATAATATACAGTGCCCCTTATATTACATAATGTCCTCTGATATTATAATATACAGTGCCCCCTATCATTATATAATGTCCTCTGTTATTATAATATACAGTGCCCCTTATATTACATAATGTCCTCTGTTATTATAATATAGAGTGCCCCCTATCATTACATAATGTCCTCTGTTATTATAATATACAGTGCCCCTTATATTACATAATTTCCTCTGTTATTATAATATACAGTGCCCCCTATCATTATATAATGTCCTCTCTTATTATAATATACAGTGCCCCTATCAATACATAATGTCCTCTGTTATTATAATATACAGTGCCCCCTATCATAACATAATGTCCTCTGATATTATAATATACAGTGCCCCCTATCATTATATAATGTCCTCTGTTATTATAATATACAGTGCCCTTTATATTACATAATGTCCTCTGTTATTATAATATACAGTGCCCCTTATATTACATAATGTCTTCTGTTATTATAATATACAGTGCCCCCTATCATTATATAATGTCCTCTGTTATTATAATATACAGTGCCCTTTATATTACATAATGTCCTCTGTTATTATAATATACAGTGCCACTTATATTACATAATGTCCTCTGTTATTATAATATACAGTGCCCCCTATCATTACATAATGTCCTCTGTTATTATAATATACAGTGCCCCCTATCATTACATAATGTCCTCTGTTATTATAATATACAGTGCCCCCCTATCATTACATAATGTCCTCTGTTATTATAATATACAGTGCCCCTTATATTACATAATGTCCTCTGTTATTATAATATACAGTGCCCCCTATCATTATATAATGTCCTCTCTAATTATAATATACAGTGCCCCCTATCATTACATAATGTCCTCTATTATTATAATATACAGTGCCCCCTATCATTATATAATGTCCTATCTTATTATAATATACAGTGCCCCCAATTATTACATAATGTCCTCTGTTATTATAATATACAGTGCCCCCTATCATTACATAATGTCCTCTGTTATTATAATATACAGTGCCCCTTATATTACATAATGTCCTCTGTTATTATAATATACAGTGCCCCTTACATTACATAATGTCCTCTGTTATTATAATATACAGTGCCCCTTATATAACATAATGTCCTCTGTTATTATAATATACAGTGCCACTTATTTTACATAATGTCCTCTGTTATTATAATATACAGTGCCCCCTATCATTACATAATGTCCTCTGTTATTATAATATACAGTGCCCCCTATCATTACATAATGTCCTCTGTTATTATAATATACAGTGCCCCCTATCATTACATAATGTCCTCTGTTATTATAATATACAGTGCCCCCTATCATTACATAATGTCCTCTGTTATTATAATATAAAGTGCCCCTTATATTACATAATGTCCTCTGTTATTATAATATACAGTGCCCCTTATCATTACATAATGTCCTCTGTTATTATAATATACAGTGCCCCTTATATTACATAATGTCCTCTGTTATTATAATATACAGTGCCCCCTATCATTATATAATGTCCTCTCTTATTATAATATACAGTGCCCCCTATCATTACATAATGTCCTCTGTTATTATAATATACAGTGCCCCTTATATTACATAATGTCCTCTGTTATTATAATATAAAGTGCCCCCTATCATTACATAATGTCCTTTGTTATTATAATATACAGTGCCCCCTATCATTACATAATGTCCTCTGTTATTATAATATACAGTGCACCCTATCATTACATAATGTCCTCTGTTATTATAATATACAGTGCACCCTATCATTACATAATGTCCTCTGTTATTATAACATACAGTGCCCCTTATATTACATAATTTCCTCTGTTATTATAATATACAGTGCCCCCTATCATTATATAATGTCCTCTGTTATTATAATATACAGTGCCCCATATATTACATAATGTCCTCTGTTATTATAATATACAGTGCCCCCTATCATTACATAATGTCCTCTGTTATTATAATATACAGTGCCCCTTATATTACATAATGTCCTCTGTTATTATAATATACAGTGCCCCCTATCATTATATAATGTCCTCTCTTATTATAATATACAGTGCCCCATATATTACATAATGTCCTCTGTTATTATAATATACAGTGCCCCCTATCATTACATAATGTCCTCTGTTATTATAATATACAGTGCCCCTTATATTACATAATGTCCTCTATTATTATAATATACAGTGCCCCCAATTAATACATAATGTCCTCTGTTATTATAATATACAGTGCCCCCTATCATTACATAATGTCCTCTGTTATTATAATATACAGTGCCCCTTATATTACATAATGTCCTCTTTTATTATAATATACAGTGCCCCTTATATTACATAATGTCCTCTTTTATTATAATATACAGTGCCCCCTATCATTATATAATGTCCTCTGTTATTATAATATACAGTGCCCCTTATATTACATAATGTCCTCTGTTATTATAATATACAGTGCCCCTTATCATTACATAATGTCCTCTGATATTATAATATACAGTGCCCCCTATCATTACATAATGTCCTCTGTTATTATAATATACAGTGCCCCTTATATTACATAATGTCCTCTATATTATAATCCTATTATAATATACAGTGCCCCCAATTAATACATAATGTCCTCTGTTATTATAATATACAGTGCCCCCAATTAATACATAATGTCCTCTGTTATTATAATATACAGTGCCCCTTATATTACATAATGTCCTCTTTTATTATAATATACAGTGCCCCTTATATTACATAATGTCCTCTGTTATTATAATATACAGTGCCCCCTATCATTACATAATGTCCTCTGTTATTATAATATACAGTGCCCCTTATATTACATAATTCCCTCTGTTATTATAATATACAGTGCCCCCTATCATTATATAATGTCCTCTCTTATTATAATATACAGTGCCCCTATCAATACATAATGTCCTCTGTTATTATAATATACAGTGCCCCCTATCATAACATAATGTCTTCTGATATTATAATATACAGTGCCCCCTATCATTATATAATGTCCTCTGTTATAATATACAGTGCCCTTTATATTACATAATGTCCTCTGTTATTATAATATACAGTGCCCCTTATATTACATAATGTCTTCTGTTATTATAATATACAGTGCCCCCCTATCATTATATAATATCCTCTGTTATTATAATATAAAGTGCCCTTTATATTACATAATGTCCTCTGTTATTATAATATACAGTGCCACTTATATTACATAATGTCCTCTGTTATTATAATATACAGTGCCCCCTATCATTACATAATGTCCTCTGTTATTATAATATACAGTGCCCCCCTATCATTACATAATGTCCTCTGTTATTATAATATACAGTGCCCCTTATATTACATAATGTTCTCTGTTATTATAATATACAGTGCCCCCCCTATCATTACATAATGTCCTCTGTTATTATAATATACAGTGCCCCTTATATTACATAATGTCCTCTGTTATTATAATATACATTGCCTCCTATCATTATATAATGTCCTCTCTTATTATAATATACAGTGCCCCCTATCATTACATAATGTCCTCTGTTATTATAATATACAGTGCCCCTTATATTACATAATGTCCTCTATTATTATAATATACAGTGCCCCCTATCATTATATAATGTCTTCTCTTATTATAATATACAGTGCCCCCAATTATTACATAATGTCCTCTGTTATTATAATATACAGTGCCCCTTATATTACATAATTTCCTCTGTTATTATAATATACAGTGCCCCCTATCATTATATAATGTCCTCTCTTATTATAATATACAGTGCCCCTATCAATACATAATGTCCTCTGTTATTATAATATACAGTGCCCCCTGTCATAACATAATGTCCTCTGATATTATAATATACAGTGCCCCCTATCATTATATAATGTCCTCTGTTATTATAATATACAGTGCCCCTTATATTACATAATGTCCTCTGTTATTATAATATACAGTGCCCCCTATCATTATATAATGTCCTCTCTTATTATAATATACAGTGCCCCTTATATTACATAATGTCCTCTGTTATTATAATATACAGTGCCCCCTATCATTACATAATGTCCTTTGTTATTATAATATACAGTGCCCCTTATATTACATAATTCCCTCTGTTATTATAATATACAGTGCCCCCTATCATTATATAATGTCCTATCTTATTATAATATACAGTGCCCCTATCAATACATAATGTCCTCTGTTATTATAATATACAGTGCCCCCTATCATAACATAATGTCTTCTGATATTATAATATACAGTGCCCCCCTATCATTATATAATGTCCTCTGTTATAATATACAGTGCCCTTTATATTACATAATGTCCTCTGTTATTATAATATACAGTGCCCCTTATATTACATAATGTCTTCTGTTATTATAATATACAGTGCCCCCTATCATTATATAATGTCCTCTCTTATTATAATATACAGTGCCCCCAATTATTACATAATGTCCTCTGTTATTATAATATACAGTGCCCCCTATCATTACATAATGTCCTCTGTTATTATAATATACAGTGACCCTTATATTACATAATTTCCTCTGTTATTATAATATACAGTGCCCCCTATCATTATATAATGTCCTCTCTTATTATAATATACAGTGCCCCCTATCATTATATAATGTCCTCTGTTATTATAATATACAGTGCCCCTTATATTACATAATGTCCTCTGTTATTATAATATACAGTGCCCCCTATCATTACATAATGTCCTCTGTTATTATAATATACAGTGCCCCCTGTCATAACATAATGTCCTCTGATATTATAATATACAGTGCCCCCTATCATTATATAATGTCCTCTGTTATTATAATATACAGTGCCCCTTATATTACATAATGTCCTCTGTTATTATAATATACAGTGCCCCCTATCATTATATGATGTCCTCTCTTATTATAATATACAGTGCCCCCTATCATTACATAATGTCCTCTGTTATTATAATATACAGTTCCCCTTATATTACATAATGTCCTCTATTATTATAATATACAGTGCCCCCTATCATTATATAATGTCCTCTCTTATTATAATATACAGTGCCACCAATTATTACATAATGTCCTCTGTTATTATAATATACAGTGCCCCTTATATTACATAATGTCCCCTGTTATTATAATATACAGTGCACCCTATCATTACATAATGTCCTCTGTTATTATAATATACAGTGCACCCTATCATTACATAATGTCCTCTGTTATTATAACATACAGTGCCCCTTATATTACATAATTTCCTCTGTTATTATAATATACAGTGCCCCCTATCATTATATAATGTCCTCTGTTATTATAATATACAGTGCCCCATATATTACATAATGTCCTCTGTTATTATAATATACAGTGCCCCCTATCATTACATAATGTCCTCTGTTATTATAATATACAGTGCCCCTTATATTACATAATGTCCTCTGTTATTATAATATACAGTGCCCCCTATCATTATATAATGTCCTCTCTTATTATAATATACAGTGCCCCCTATCATTACATAATGTCCTCTGTTATTATAATATACAGTGCCCCTTATATTACATAATGTCCTCTATTATTATAATATACAGTGCCCCCAATTAATACATAATGTCCTCTGTTATTATAATATACAGTGCCCCTTATCATTACATAATGTCCTCTGTTATTATAATATACAGTGCCCCTTATATTACATAATTTCCTCTGTTATTATAATATACAGTGCCCCCTATCATTATATAATGTCCTCTGTTATTATAATATACAGTGCCCCTTATATTACATAATGTCCTCTGTTATTATAATATACAGTGCCCCCTATCATTACATAATGTCCTCTGTTATTATAATATACAGTGCCCCTTATATTACATAATTCCCTCTGTTATTATAATATACAGTGCCCCCTATCATTATATAATGTCCTCGCTTATTATAATATACAGTGCCCCTATCAATACATAATGTCCTCTGTTATTATAATATACAGTGCCCCCTATCATAACATAATGTCTTCTGATATTATAATATACAGTGCCCCTATCATTATATAATGTCCTCTGTTATAATATACAGTGCCCTTTATATTACATAATGTCCTCTGTTATTATAATATACAGTGCTTCTTATATTACATAATGTCTTCTGTTATTATAATATACAGTGCCCCCTATCATTATATAATATCCTCTGTTATTATAATATAAAGTGCCCTTTATATTACATAATGTCCTCTATTATTATAATATACAGTGCCCCCTATCATTATATAATGTCCTCTCTTATTATAATATACAGTGCCCCTTATATTACATAATGTCCTCTGTTATTATAATATACAGTGCCCCCTATCATTACATAATGTCCTCTGTTATTATAATATACAGTGCCCCTTATATTACATAATGTCCTCTGTTATTATAATATACAGTGCCCCCTATCATTATATAATGTCCTCTCTTATTATAATATACAGTGCCCCTATCATTACATAATGTCCTCTGTTATTATAATATACAGTGCCCCTTATATTACATAATGTCCTCTATTATTATAATATACAGTGCCCCCTATCATTATATAATGTCCTCTCTTATTATAATATACAGTGCCCCCAATTATTACATAATGTCCTCTGTTATTATAATATACAGTGCCCCCTATCATTACATAATGTCCTCTGTTATTATAATATACAGTGCCCCTTATATTACATAATGTCCTCTGTTATTATAATATACAGTGCCCCTTACATTACATAATGTCCTCTGTTATTATAATATACAGTGCCCCTTATATAACATAATGTCCTCTGTTATTATAATATACAGTGCCACTTATATTACATAATGTCCTCTGTTATTATAATATACAGTGCCCCCTATCATTACATAATGTCCTCTGTTATTACAATATACAGTGCCCCCTATCATTACATAATGTCCTCTGTTATTATAATATACAGTGCCCCCTATCATTACATAATGTCCTCTGTTATTATAATATACAGTGCCCCCTATCATTACATAATGTCCTCTGTTATTATAATATACAGTGCACCCTATCATTACATAATGTCCTCTGTTATTATAATATACAGTGCCCCTTACATTACATAATGTCCTCTGTTATTATAATATACAGTGCCCCTTATATAACATAATGTCCTCTGTTATTATAATATACAGTGCCACTTATATTACATAATGTCCTCTGTTATTATAATATACAGTGCCCCCTATCATTACATAATGTCCTCTGTTATTATAATATACAGTGCACCCTATCATTACATAATGTCCTCTGTTATTATAATGTACACTGCCCCCTATCATTACATAATGTCCTCTGTTATTATAATATACAGTGCCCCCTATCATTACATAATGTCCTCTGTTATTATAATATACAGTGCCCCTTATATTACATAATGTCCTCTGTTATTATAATATACAGTGCCCCCTATCATTATATAATGTCCTCTCTTATTATAATATACACTGCCCCCTATCATTACATAATGTCCTTTGTTATTATAATATACAGTGCCCCTTATATTACATAATGTCCTCTGTTATTATAATATACAGTGCCCCCTATAATTATATAATGTCCTCTCTTATTATAATATACAGTGCCCCCTATCATTACATAATGTCCTCTCTTATTATAATATACAGTGCCCCTTATATTACATAATGTCCTCTGTTATTATAATATACAGTGCCCCTTATATTACATAATGTCCTCTGTTATTATAATATACAGTGCCCCCTATCATTACATAATGTCCTCTGTTATTATAATATACAGTGCCCCTTATATTACATAATGTCCTCTGTTATTATAATATACAGTGCCCCCTATCATTATATAATGTCCTCTCTTATTATAATATACAGTGCCCCCTATCATTACATAATGTCCTCTGTTATTATAATATACAGTGCCCCATATATAACATAATGTCCTCTATTATTATAATATACAGTGCCCCCTATCATTACATAATGTCCTCTGTTATTATAATATACAGTGCCCCTTATATTACATAATGTCCTCTGTTATTATAATATACAGTGCCCCTTATATTACATAATGTCCTCTGATATTATAATATACAGTGCCCCCTATCATTATATAATGTCCTCTGTTATTATAATATACAGTGCCCCTTATATTACATAATGTCCTCTGTTATTATAATATACAGTGCCCCCTATCATTACATAATGTCCTCTGTTATTATAATATACAGTGCCCCTTATATTACATAATTTCCTCTGTTATTATAATATACAGTGCCCCCTATCATTATATAATGTCCTCTCTTATTATAATATACAGTGCCCCTATCAATACATAATGTCCTCTGTTATTATAATATACAGTGCCCCCTATCATAACATAATGTCCTCTGATATTATAATATACAGTGCCCCCTATCATTATATAATGTCCTCTGTTATTATAATATACAGTGCCCTTTATATTACATAATGTCCTCTGTTATTATAATATACAGTGCCCCTTATATTACATAATGTCTTCTGTTATTATAATATACAGTGCCCCCTATCATTATATAATGTCCTCTGTTATTATAATATACAGTGCCCTTTATATTACATAATGTCCTCTGTTATTATAATATACAGTGCCACTTATATTACATAATGTCCTCTGTTATTATAATATACAGTGCCCCCTATCATTACATAATGTCCTCTGTTATTATAATATACAGTGCCCCCTATCATTACATAATGTCCTCTGTTATTATAATATACAGTGCCCCCCTATCATTACATAATGTCCTCTGTTATTATAATATACAGTGCCCCTTATATTACATAATGTCCTCTGTTATTATAATATACAGTGCCCCCTATCATTATATAATGTCCTCTCTTATTATAATATACAGTGCCCCCTATCATTACATAATGTCCTCTGTTATTATAATATACAGTGCCCCTTATATTACATAATGTCCTCTATTATTATAATATACAGTGCCCCCTATCATTATATAATGTCCTCTCTTATTATAATATACAGTGCCCCCAATTATTACATAATGTCCTCTGTTATTATAATATACAGTGCCCCCTATCATTACATAATGTCCTCTGTTATTATAATATACAGTGCCCCTTATATTACATAATGTCCTCTGTTATTATAATATACAGTGCCCCTTATATAACATAATGTCCTCTGTTATTATAATATACAGTGCCACTTATATTACATAATGTCCTCTGTTATTATAATATACAGTGCCCCCTATCATTACATAATGTCCTCTGTTATTATAATATACAGTGCCCCCTATCATTACATAATGTCCTCTGTTATTATAATATACAGTGCCCCCTATCATTACATAATGTCCTCTGTTATTATAATATAAAGTGCCCCTTATATTAAATAATGTCCTCTGTTATTATAATATACAGTGCCCCTTATCATTACATAATGTCCTCTGTTATTATAATATACAGTGCCCCTTATATTACATAATGTCCTCTGTTATTATAATATACAGTGCCCCCTATCATTATATAATGTCCTCTCTTATTATAATATACAGTGCCCCCTATCATTACATAATGTCCTCTGTTATTATAATATACAGTGCCCCTTATATTACATAATGTCCTCTGTTATTATAATATAAAGTGCCCCCTATCATTACATAATGTCCTTTGTTATTATAATATACAGTGCCCCCTATCATTACATAATGTCCTCTGTTATTATAATATACAGTGCACCCTATCATTACATAATGTCCTCTGTTATTATAATATACAGTGCACCCTATCATTACATAATGTCCTCTGTTATTATAACATACAGTGCCCCTTATATTACATAATTTCCTCTGTTATTATAATATACAGTGCCCCCTATCATTATATAATGTCCTCTGTTATTATAATATACAGTGCCCCATATATTACATAATGTCCTCTGTTATTATAATATACAGTGCCCCCTATCATTACATAATGTCCTCTGTTATTATAATATACAGTGCCCCTTATATTACATAATGTCCTCTGTTATTATAATATACAGTGCCCCCTATCATTATATAATGTCCTCTCTTATTATAATATACAGTGCCCCATATATTACATAATGTCCTCTGTTATTATAATATACAGTGCCCCCTATCATTACATAATGTCCTCTGTTATTATAATATACAGTGCCCCTTATATTACATAATGTCCTCTATTATTATAATATACAGTGCCCCCAATTAATACATAATGTCCTCTGTTATTATAATATACAGTGCCCCCTATCATTACATAATGTCCTCTGTTATTATAATATACAGTGCCCCTTATATTACATAATGTCCTCTTTTATTATAATATACAGTGCCCCTTATATTACATAATGTCCTCTGATATTATAATATACAGTGCCCCCTATCATTATATAATGTCCTCTGTTATTATAATATACAGTGCCCCTTATATTACATAATGTCCTCTGTTATTATAATATACAGTGCCCCTTATCATTACATAATGTCCTCTGTTATTATAATATACAGTGCCCCTTATATTACATAATTTCCTCTGTTATTATAATATACAGTGCCCCCTATCATTATATAATGTCCTCTGTTATTATAATATACAGTGCCCCTTATATTACATAATGTCCTCTGTTATTATAATATACAGTGCCCCCTATCATTACATAATGTCCTCTGTTATTATAATATACAGTGCCCCTTATATTACATAATTCCCTCTGTTATTATAATATACAGTGCCCCCTATCATTATATAATGTCCTCTCTTATTATAATATACAGTGCCCCTATCAATACATAATGTCCTCTGTTATTATAATATACAGTGCCCCCTATCATAACATAATGTCTTCTGATATTATAATATACAGTGCCCCCTATCATTATATAATGTCCTCTGTTATAATATACAGTGCCCTTTATATTACATAATGTCCTCTGTTATTATAATATACAGTGCCCCTTATATTACATAATGTCTTCTGTTATTATAATATACAGTGCCCCCTATCATTATATAATATCCTCTGTTATTATAATATAAAGTGCCCTTTATATTACATAATGTCCTCTGTTATTATAATATACAGTGCCACTTATATTACATAATGTCCTCTGTTATTATAATATACAGTGCCCCCTATCATTACATAATGTCCTCTGTTATTATAATATACAGTGCCCCCTATCATTACATAATGTCCTCTGTTATTATAATATACAGTGCCCCTTATATTACATAATGTCCTCTGTTATTATAATATACAGTGCCCCCCCTATCATTACATAATGTCCTCTGTTATTATAATATACAGTGCCCCTTATATTACATAATGTCTTCTGTTATTATAATATACATTGCCTCCTATCATTATATAATGTCCTCTCTTATTATAATATACAGTGCCCCCTATCATTACATAATGTCCTCTGTTATTATAATATACAGTGCCCCTTATATTACATAATGTCCTCTATTATTATAATATACAGTGCCCCCTATCATTATATAATGTCTTCTCTTATTATAATATACAGTGCCCCCAATTATTACATAATGTCCTCTGTTATTATAATATACAGTGCCCCTTATATTACATAATTTCCTCTGTTATTATAATATACAGTGCCCCCTATCATTATATAATGTCCTCTCTTATTATAATATACAGTGCCCCTATCAATACATAATGTCCTCTGTTATTATAATATACAGTGCCCCCTGTCATAACATAATGTCCTCTGATATTATAATATACAGTGCCCCCTATCATTATATAATGTCCTCTGTTATTATAATATACAGTGCCCCTTATATTACATAATGTCCTCTGTTATTATAATATACAGTGCCCCCTATCATTATATAATGTCCTCTCTTATTATAATATACAGTGCCCCTTATATTACATAATGTCCTCTGTTATTATAATATACAGTGCCCCCTATCATTACATAATGTCCTTTGTTATTATAATATACAGTGCCCCTTATATTACATAATTCCCTCTGTTATTATAATATACAGTGCCCCCTATCATTATATAATGTCCTCTCTTATTATAATATACAGTGCCCCTATCAATACATAATGTCCTCTGTTATTATAATATACAGTGCCCCCTATCATAACATAATGTCTTCTGATATTATAATATACAGTGCCCCTATCATTATATAATGTCCTCTGTTATAATATACAGTGCCCTTTATATTACATAATGTCCTCTGTTATTATAATATACAGTGCCCCTTATATTACATAATGTCTTCTGTTATTATAATATACAGTGCCCCCTATCATTATATAATATCCTCTGTTATTATAATATAAAGTGCCCTTTATATTACATAATGTCCTCTATTATTATAATATACAGTGCCCCCTATCATTATATAATGTCCTCTCTTATTATAATATACAGTGCCCCTTATATTACATAATGTCCTCTGTTATTATAATATACAGTGCCCCCTATCATTACATAATGTCCTCTGTTATTATAATATACAGTGCCCCTTATATTACATAATGTCCTCTGTTATTATAATATACAGTGCCCCCTATCATTATATAATGTCCTCTCTTATTATAATATACAGTGCCCCTATCATTACATAATGTCCTCTGTTATTATAATATACAGTGCCCCTTATATTACATAATGTCCTCTATTATTATAATATACAGTGCCCCCTATCATTATATAATGTCCTCTCTTATTATAATATACAGTGCCCCCAATTATTACATAATGTCCTCTGTTATTATAATATACAGTGCCCCCTATCATTACATAATGTCCTCTGTTATTATAATATACAGTGCCCCTTATATTACATAATGTCCTCTGTTATTATAATATACAGTGCCCCTTACATTACATAATGTCCTCTGTTATTATAATATACAGTGCCCCTTATATAACATAATGTCCTCTGTTATTATAATATACAGTGCCACTTATATTACATAATGTCCTCTGTTATTATAATATACAGTGCCCCCTATCATTACATAATGTCCTCTGTTATTACAATATACAGTGCCCCCTATCATTACATAATGTCCTCTGTTATTATAATATACAGTGCCCCCTATCATTACATAATGTCCTCTGTTATTATAATATACAGTGCCCCCTATCATTACATAATGTCCTCTGTTATTATAATATACAGTGCACCCTATCATTACATAATGTCCTCTGTTATTATAATATACAGTGCCCCTTACATTACATAATGTCCTCTGTTATTATAATATACAGTGCCCCTTATATAACATAATGTCCTCTGTTATTATAATATACAGTGCCACTTATATTACATAATGTCCTCTGTTATTATAATATACAGTGCCCCCTATCATTACATAATGTCCTCTGTTATTATAATATACAGTGCACCCTATCATTACATAATGTCCTCTGTTATTATAATGTACACTGCCCCCTATCATTACATAATGTCCTCTGTTATTATAATATACAGTGCCCCCTATCATTACATAATGTCCTCTGTTATTATAATATACAGTGCCCCCTATCATAACATAATGTCCTCTGTTATTATAATATAAAGTGCCCCTTATATTACATAATGTCCTCTGTTATTATAATATACAGTGCCCCCTATCATTACATAATGTCCTCTGTTATTATAATATACAGTGCCCCTTATATTACATAATGTCCTCTGTTATTATAATATACAGTGCCCCCTATCATTATATAATGTCCTCTCTTATTATAATATACACTGCCCCCTATCATTACATAATGTCCTCTGTTATTATAATATACAGTGCCCCTTATATTACATAATGTCCTCTGTTATTATAATATACAGTGCCCCCTATAATTATATAATGTCCTCTCTTATTATAATATACAGTGCCCCCTATCATTACATAATGTCCTCTCTTATTATAATATACAGTGCCCCTTATATTACATAATGTCCTCTGTTATTATAATATACAGTGCCCCTTATATTACATAATGTCCTCTGTTATTATAATATACAGTGCCCCCTATCATTACATAATGTCCTCTGTTATTATAATATACAGTGCCCCTTATATTACATAATGTCCTCTGTTATTATAATATACAGTGCCCCCTATCATTATATAATGTCCTCTCTTATTATAATATACAGTGCCCCCTATCATTACATAATGTCCTCTGTTATTATAATATACAGTGCCCCATATATAACATAATGTCCTCTATTATTATAATATACAGTGCCCCCAATTAATACATAATGTCCTCTGTTATTATAATATACAGTGCCCCCTATCATTACATAATGTCCTCTGTTATTATAATATACAGTGCCCCTTATATTACATAATGTCCTCTGTTATTATAATATACAGTGCCCCTTATATTACATAATGTCCTCTGATATTATAATATACAGTGCCCCCTATCATTATATAATATCCTCTGTTATTATAATATACAGTGCCCCTTATATTACATAATGTCCTCTGTTATTATAATATACAGTGCCCCCTATCATTACATAATGTCCTCTGTTATTATAATATACAGTGCCCCTTATATTACATAATTTCCTCTGTTATTATAATATGCAGTGCCCCCTATAATTATATAATGTCCTCTCTTATTATAATATACAGTGCCCCCTATCATTACATAATGTCCTCTCTTATTATAATATACAGTGCCCCTTATATTACATAATGTCCTCTGTTATTATAATATACAGTGCCCCTTATATTACATAATGTCCTCTGATATTATAATATACAGTGCCCCCTATCATTATATAATGTCCTCTGTTATTATAATATACAGTGCCCCCTATCATTACATAATGTCCTCTGTTATTATAATATACAGTGCCCCTTATATTACATAATGTCCTCTATTATTATAATATACAGTGCCCCCTATCATTATATAATGTCCTCTCTTATTATAATATACAGTGCCCCCAATTATTACATAATGTCCTCTGTTATTATAATATACAGTGCCCCCTATCATTACATAATGTCCTCTGTTATTATAATATACAGTGCCCCTTATATTACATAATGTCCTCTGTTATTATAATATACAGTGCCCCTTACATTACATAATGTCCTCTGTTATTATAATATACAGTGCCCCTTATATAACATAATGTCCTCTGTTATTATAATATACAGTGCCACTTATATTACATAATGTCCTCTGTTATTATAATATACAGTGCCCCCTATCATTACATAATGTCCTCTGTTATTATAATATACAGTGCCCCCTATCATTACATAATGTCCTCTGTTATTATAATATACAGTGCCCCCTATCATTACATAATGTCCTCTGTTATTATAATATACAGTGCCCCCTATCATTACATAATGTCCTCTGTTATTATAATATAAAGTGCCCCTTATATTACATAATGTCCTCTGTTATTATAATATACAGTGCCCCTTATCATTACATAATGTCCTCTGTTATTATAATATACAGTGCCCCTTATATTACATAATGTCCTCTGTTATTATAATATACAGTGCCCCCTATCATTATATAATGTCCTCTCTTATTATAATATACAGTGCCCCCTATCATTACATAATGTCCTCTGTTATTATAATATACAGTGCCCCTTATATTACATAATGTCCTCTGTTATTATAATATAAAGTGCCCCCTATCATTACATAATGTCCTTTGTTATTATAATATACAGTGCCCCCTATCATTACATAATGTCCTCTGTTATTATAATATACAGTGCACCCTATCATTACATAATGTCCTCTGTTATTATAATATACAGTGCACCCTATCATTACATAATGTCCTCTGTTATTATAACATACAGTGCCCCTTATATTACATAATTTCCTCTGTTATTATAATATACAGTGCCCCCTATCATTATATAATGTCCTCTGTTATTATAATATACAGTGCCCCATATATTACATAATGTCCTCTGTTATTATCATATACAGTGCCCCCTATCATTACATAATGTCCTCTGTTATTATAATATACAGTGCCCCTTATATTACATAATGTCCTCTGTTATTATAATATACAGTGCCCCCTATCATTATATAATGTCCTCTCTTATTATAATATACAGTGCCCCATATATTACATAATGTCCTCTGTTATTATAATATACAGTGCCCCCTATCATTACATAATGTCCTCTGTTATTATAATATACAGTGCCCCTTATATTACATAATGTCCTCTATTATTATAATATACAGTGCCCCCAATTAATACATAATGTCCTCTGTTATTATAATATACAGTGCCCCCTATCATTACATAATGTCCTCTGTTATTATAATATACAGTGCCCCTTATATTACATAATGTCCCCTTTTATTATAATATACAGTGCCCCTTATATTACATAATGTCCTCTGATATTATAATATACAGTGCCCCCTATCATTATATAATGTCCTCTGTTATTATAATATACAGTGCCCCTTATATTACATAATGTCCTCTGTTATTATAATATACAGTGCCCCTTATCATTACATAATGTCCTCTGTTATTATAATATACAGTGCCCCTTATATTACATAATTTCCTCTGTTATTATAATATACAGTGCCCCCTATCATTATATAATGTCCTCTGTTATTATAATATACAGTGCCCCTTATATTACATAATGTCCTCTGTTATTATAATATACATTGCCCCCTATCATTACATAATGTCCTCTGTTATTATAATATACAGTGCCCCCTATCATTATATAATGTCCTCTGTTATTATAATATACAGTGCCCCTTATATTACATAATGTCCTCTCTTATTATAATATACAGTGCCCCTATCAATACATAATGTCCTCTGTTATTATAATATACAGTGCCCCCTATCATAACATAATGTCTTCTGATATTATAATATACAGTGCCCCCTATCATTATATAATGTCCTCTGTTATAATATACAGTGCCCTTTATATTACATAATGTCCTCTGTTATTATAATATACAGTGCCCCTTATATTACATAATGTCTTCTGTTATTATAATATACAGTGCCCCCTATCATTATATAATATCCTCTGTTATTATAATATAAAGTGCCCTTTATATTACATAATGTCCTCTGTTATTATAATATACAGTGCCACTTATATTACATAATGTCCTCTGTTATTATAATATACAGTGCCCCTATCATTATATAATGTCCTCTGTTATAATATACAGTGCCCTTTATATTACATAATGTCCTCTGTTATTATAATATACAGTGCCCCTTATATTACATAATGTCTTCTGTTATTATAATATACAGTGCCCCCTATCATTATATAATATCCTCTGTTATTATAATATAAAGTGCCCTTTATATTACATAATGTCCTCTATTATTATAATATACAGTGCCCCCTATCATTATATAATGTCCTCTCTTATTATAATATACAGTGCCCCTTATATTATATAATGTCCTCTGTTATTATAATATACAGTGCCCCCTATCATTACATAATGTCCTCTGTTATTATAATATACAGTGCCCCTTATATTACATAATGTCCTCTGTTATTATAATATACAGTGCCCCCTATCATTATATAATGTCCTCTCTTATTATAATATACAGTGCCCCCAATTATTACATAATGTCCTCTGTTATTATAATATACAGTGCCCCCTATCATTACATAATGTCCTCTGTTATTATAATATACAGTGCCCCTTATATTACATAATGTCCTCTGTTATTATAATATACAGTGCCCCTTACATTACATAATGTCCTCTGTTATTATAATATACAGTGCCCCTTATATAACATAATGTCCTCTGTTATTATAATATACAGTGCCACTTATATTACATAATGTCCTCTGTTATTATAATATACAGTGCCCCCTATCATTACATAATGTCCTCTGTTATTACAATATACAGTGCCCCCTATCATTACATAATGTCCTCTGTTATTATAATATACAGTGCCCCCTATCATTACATAATGTCCTCTGTTATTATAATATACAGTGCCCCCTATCATTACATAATGTCCTCTGTTATTATAATATACAGTGCACCCTATCATTACATAATGTCCTCTGTTATTATAATATACAGTGCCCCTTACATTACATAATGTCCTCTGTTATTATAATATACAGTGCCCCTTATATAACATAATGTCCTCTGTTATTATAATATACAGTGCCACTTATATTACATAATGTCCTCTGTTATTATAATATACAGTGCCCCCTATCATTACATAATGTCCTCTGTTATTATAATATACAGTGCACCCTATCATTACATAATGTCCTCTGTTATTATAATGTACACTGCCCCCTATCATTACATAATGTCCTCTGTTATTATAATATACAGTGCCCCCTATCATTACATAATGTCCTCTGTTATTATAATATACAGTGCCCCCTATCATAACATAATGTCCTCTGTTATTATAATATAAAGTGCCCCTTATATTACATAATGTCCTCGGTTATTATAATATACAGTGCCCCCTATCATTACATAATGTCCTCTGTTATTATAATATACAGTGCCCCTTATATTACATAATGTCCTCTGTTATTATAATATACAGTGCCCCCTATCATTATATAATGTCCTCTCTTATTATAATATACACTGCCCCCTATCATTACATAATGTCCTCTGTTATTATAATATACAGTGCCCCTTATATTACATAATGTCCTCTGTTATTATAATATACAGTGCCCCCTATAATTATATAATGTCCTCTCTTATTATAATATACAGTGCCCCCTATCATTACATAATGTCCTCTCTTATTATAATATACAGTGCCCCTTATATTACATAATGTCCTCTGTTATTATAATATACAGTGCCCCTTATATTACATAATGTCCTCTGTTATTATAATATACAGTGCCCCCTATCATTACATAATGTCCTCTGTTATTATAATATACAGTGCCCCTTATATTACATAATGTCCTCTGTTATTATAATATACAGTGCCCCCTATCATTATATAATGTCCTCTCTTATTATAATATACAGTGCCCCCTATCATTACATAATGTCCTCTGTTATTATAATATACAGTGCCCCATATATAACATAATGTCCTCTATTATTATAATATACAGTGCCCCCAATTAATACATAATGTCCTCTGTTATTATAATATACAGTGCCCCCTATCATTACATAATGTCCTCTGTTATTATAATATACAGTGCCCCTTATATTACATAATGTCCTCTGTTATTATAATATACAGTGCCCCTTATATTACATAATGTCCTCTGATATTATAATATACAGTGCCCCCTATCATTATATAATATCCTCTGTTATTATAATATACAGTGCCCCTTATATTACATAATGTCCTCTGTTATTATAATATACAGTGCCCCCTATCATTACATAATGTCCTCTGTTATTATAATATACAGTGCCCCTTATATTACATAATTTCCTCTGTTATTATAATATGCAGTGCCCCCTATAATTATATAATGTCCTCTCTTATTATAATATACAGTGCCCCCTATCATTACATAATGTCCTCTCTTATTATAATATACAGTGCCCCTTATATTACATAATGTCCTCTGTTATTATAATATACAGTGCCCCTTATATTACAGAATGTCCTCTGATATTATAATATACAGTGCCCCCTATCATTATATAATGTCCTCTGTTATTATAATATACAGTGCCCCTTATATTACATAATGTCCTCTGTTATTATAATATACAGTGCCCCCTATCATTACATAATGTCCTCTGTTATTATAATATACAGTGCCCCTTATATTACATAATTTCCTCTGTTATTATAATATACAGTGCCCCCTATCATTATATAATGTCCTCTCTTATTATAATATACAGTGCCCCTATCAATACATAATGTCCTCTGTTATTATAATATACAGTGCCCCCTTTCATAACATAATGTCCTCTGATATTATAATATACAGTGCCCCCTATCATTATATAATGTCCTCTGTTATTATAATATACAGTGCCCTTTATATTACATAATGTCCTCTGTTATTATAATATACAGTGCCCCTTATATTACATAATGTCTTCTGTTATTATAATATACAGTGCCCCCTATCATTATATAATGTCCTCTGTTATTATAATATACAGTGCCCTTTATATTACATAATGTCCTCTGTTATTATAATATACAGTGCCACTTATATTACATAATGTCCTCTGTTATTATAATATACAGTGCCCCCTATCATTACATAATGTCCTCTGTTATTATAATATACAGTGCCCCCTATCATTACATAATGTCCTCTGTTATTATAATATACAGTGCCCCCCTATCATTACATAATGTCCTCTGTTATTATAATATACAGTGCCCCTTATATTACATAATGTCCTCTGTTATTATAATATACAGTGCCCCCTATCATTATATAATGTCCTCTCTTATTATAATATACAGTGCCCCCTATCATTACATAATGTCCTCTGTTATTATAATATACAGTGCCCCTTATATTACATAATGTCCTCTATTATTATAATATACAGTGCCCCCTATCATTATATAATGTCCTCTCTTATTATAATATACAGTGCCCCCAATTATTACATAATGTCCTCTGTTATTATAATATACAGTGCCCCCTATCATTACATAATGTCCTCTGTTATTATAATATACAGTGCCCCTTATATTACATAATGTCCTCTGTTATTATAATATACAGTGCCCCTTACATTACATAATGTCCTCTGTTATTATAATATACAGTGCCCCTTATATAACATAATGTCCTCTGTTATTATAATATACAGTGCCACTTATATTACATAATGTCCTCTGTTATTATAATATACAGTGCCCCCTATCATTACATAATGTCCTCTGTTATTATAATATACAGTGCCCCCTATCATTACATAATGTCCTCTGTTATTATAATATACAGTGCCCCCTATCATTACATAATGTCCTCTGTTATTATAATATACAGTGCCCCCTATCATTACATAATGTCCTCTGTTATTATAATATAAAGTGCCCCTTATATTACATAATGTCCTCTGTTATTATAATATACAGTGCCCCTTATCATTACATAATGTCCTCTGTTATTATAATATACAGTGCCCCTTATATTACATAATGTCCTCTGTTATTATAATATACAGTGCCCCCTATCATTATATAATGTCCTCTCTTATTATAATATACAGTGCCCCCTATCATTACATAATGTCCTCTGTTATTATAATATACAGTGCCCCTTATATTACATAATGTCCTCTGTTATTATAATATAAAGTGCCCCCTATCATTACATAATGTCCTTTGTTATTATAATATACAGTGCCCCCTATCATTACATAATGTCCTCTGTTATTATAATATACAGTGCACCCTATCATTACATAATGTCCTCTGTTATTATAATATACAGTGCACCCTATCATTACATAATGTCCTCTGTTATTATAACATACAGTGTCCCTTATATTACATAATTTCCTCTGTTATTATAATATACAGTGCCCCCTATCATTATATAATGTCCTCTGTTATTATAATATACAGTGCCCCATATATTACATAATGTCCTCTGTTATTATCATATACAGTGCCCCCTATCATTACATAATGTCCTCTGTTATTATAATATACAGTGCCCCTTATATTACATAATGTCCTCTGTTATTATAATATACAGTGCCCCCTATCATTATATAATGTCCTCTCTTATTATAATATACAGTGCCCCATATATTACATAATGTCCTCTGTTATTATAATATACAGTGCCCCCTATCATTACATAATGTCCTCTGTTATTATAACATACAGTGTCCCTTATATTACATAATTTCCTCTGTTATTATAATATACAGTGCCCCCTATCATTATATAATGTCCTCTGTTATTATAATATACAGTGCCCCATATATTACATAATGTCCTCTGTTATTATCATATACAGTGCCCCCTATCATTACATAATGTCCTCTGTTATTATAATATACAGTGCCCCCAATTAATACATAATGTCCTCTGTTATTATAATATACAGTGCCCCCTATCATTACATAATGTCCTCTGTTATTATAATATACAGTGCCCCTTATATTACATAATGTCCTCTTTTATTATAATATACAGTGCCCCTTATATTACATAATGTCCTCTGATATTATAATATACAGTGCCCCCTATCATTATATAATGTCCTCTGTTATTATAATATACAGTGCCCCTTATATTACATAATGTCCTCTGTTATTATAATATACAGTGCCCCTTATCATTACATAATGTCCTCTGTTATTATAATATACAGTGCCCCTTATATTACATAATTTCCTCTGTTATTATAATATACAGTGCCCCCTATCATTATATAATGTCCTCTGTTATTATAATATACAGTGCCCCTTATATTACATAATGTCCTCTGTTATTATAATATACAGTGCCCCCTATCATTACATAATGTCCTCTGTTATTATAATATACAGTGCCCCTTATATTACATAATTCCCTCTGTTATTATAATATACAGTGCCCCCTATCATTATATAATGTCCTCTCTTATTATAATATACAGTGCCCCTATCAATACATAATGTCCTCTGTTATTATAATATACAGTGCCCCCTATCATAACATAATGTCTTCTGATATTATAATATACAGTGCCCCCTATCATTATATAATGTCCTCTGTTATAATATACAGTGCCCTTTATATTACATAATGTCCTCTGTTATTATAATATACAGTGCCCCTTATATTACATAATGTCTTCTGTTATTATAATATACAGTGCCCCCTATCATTATATAATATCCTCTGTTATTATAATATAAAGTGCCCTTTATATTACATAATGTCCTCTGTTATTATAATATACAGTGCCACTTATATTACATAATGTCCTCTGTTATTATAATATACAGTGCCCCTATCATTATATAATGTCCTCTGTTATAATATACAGTGCCCTTTATATTACATAATGTCCTCTGTTATTATAATATACAGTGCCCCTTATATTACATAATGTCTTCTGTTATTATAATATACAGTGCCCCCTATCATTATATAATATCCTCTGTTATTATAATATAAAGTGCCCTTTATATTACATAATGTCCTCTATTATTATAATATACAGTGCCCCCTATCATTATATAATGTCCTCTCTTATTATAATATACAGTGCCCCTTATATTACATAATGTCCTCTGTTATTATAATATACAGTGCCCCCTATCATTACATAATGTCCTCTGTTATTATAATATACAGTGCCCCTTATATTACATAATGTCCTCTGTTATTATAATATACAGTGCCCCCTATCATTATATAATGTCCTCTCTTATTATAATATACAGTGCCCCTATCATTACATAATGTCCTCTGTTATTATAATATACAGTGCCCCTTATATTACATAATGTCCTCTATTATTATAATATACAGTGCCCCCTATCATTATATAATGTCCTCTCTTATTATAATATACAGTGCCCCCAATTATTACATAATGTCCTCTGTTATTATAATATACAGTGCCCCCTATCATTACATAATGTCCTCTGTTATTATAATATACAGTGCCCCTTATATTACATAATGTCCTCTGTTATTATAATATACAGTGCCCCTTACATTACATAATGTCCTCTGTTATTATAATATACAGTGCCCCTTATATAACATAATGTCCTCTGTTATTATAATATACAGTGCCACTTATATTACATAATGTCCTCTGTTATTATAATATACAGTGCCCCCTATCATTACATAATGTCCTCTGTTATTACAATATACAGTGCCCCCTATCATTACATAATGTCCTCTGTTATTATAATATACAGTGCCCCCTATCATTACATAATGTCCTCTGTTATTATAATATACAGTGCCCCCTATCATTACATAATGTCCTCTGTTATTATAATATACAGTGCACCCTATCATTACATAATGTCCTCTGTTATTATAATATACAGTGCCCCTTACATTACATAATGTCCTCTGTTATTATAATATACAGTGCCCCTTATATAACATAATGTCCTCTGTTATTATAATATACAGTGCCACTTATATTACATAATGTCCTCTGTTATTATAATATACAGTGCCCCCTATCATTACATAATGTCCTCTGTTATTATAATATACAGTGCACCCTATCATTACATAATGTCCTCTGTTATTATAATGTACACTGCCCCCTATCATTACATAATGTCCTCTGTTATTATAATATACAGTGCCCCCTATCATTACATAATGTCCTCTGTTATTATAATATACAGTGCCCCCTATCATAACATAATGTCCTCTGTTATTATAATATAAAGTGCCCCTTATATTACATAATGTCCTCGGTTATTATAATATACAGTGCCCCCTATCATTACATAATGTCCTCTGTTATTATAATATACAGTGCCCCTTATATTACATAATGTCCTCTGTTATTATAATATACAGTGCCCCCTATCATTATATAATGTCCTCTCTTATTATAATATACACTGCCCCCTATCATTACATAATGTCCTCTGTTATTATAATATACAGTGCCCCTTATATTACATAATGTCCTCTGTTATTATAATATACAGTGCCCCCTATAATTATATAATGTCCTCTCTTATTATAATATACAGTGCCCCCTATCATTACATAATGTCCTCTCTTATTATATTATACAGTGCCCCTTATATTACATAATGTCCTCTGTTATTATAATATACAGTGCCCCTTATATTACATAATGTCCTCTGTTATTATAATATACAGTGCCCCCTATCATTACATAATGTCCTCTGTTATTATAATATACAGTGCCCCTTATATTACATAATGTCCTCTGTTATTATAATATACAGTGCCCCCTATCATTATATAATGTCCTCTCTTATTATAATATACAGTGCCCCCTATCATTACATAATGTCCTCTGTTATTATAATATACAGTGCCCCATATATAACATAATGTCCTCTATTATTATAATATACAGTGCCCCCAATTAATACATAATGTCCTCTGTTATTATAATATACAGTGCCCCCTATCATTACATAATGTCCTCTGTTATTATAATATACAGTGCCCCTTATATTACATAATGTCCTCTGTTATTATAATATACAGTGCCCCTTATATTACATAATGTCCTCTGATATTATAATATACAGTGCCCCCTATCATTATATAATATCCTCTGTTATTATAATATACAGTGCCCCTTATATTACATAATGTCCTCTGTTATTATAATATACAGTGCCCCCTATCATTACATAATGTCCTCTGTTATTATAATATACAGTGCCCCTTATATTACATAATTTCCTCTGTTATTATAATATACAGTGCCCCCTATAATTATATAATGTCCTCTCTTATTATAATATACAGTGCCCCCTATCATTACATAATGTCCTCTCTTATTATAATATACAGTGCCCCTTATATTACATAATGTCCTCTGTTATTATAATATACAGTGCCCCTTATATTACATAATGTCCTCTGATATTATAATATACAGTGCCCCCTATCATTATATAATGTCCTCTGTTATTATAATATACAGTGCCCCTTATATTACATAATGTCCTCTGTTATTATAATATACAGTGCCCCCTATCATTACATAATGTCCTCTGTTATTATAATATACAGTGCCCCTTATATTACATAATTTCCTCTGTTATTATAATATACAGTGCCCCCTATCATTATATAATGTCCTCTCTTATTATAATATACAGTGCCCCTATCAATACATAATGTCCTCTGTTATTATAATATACAGTGCCCCCTATCATAACATAATGTCCTCTGATATTATAATATACAGTGCCCCCTATCATTATATAATGTCCTCTGTTATTATAATATACAGTGCCCTTTATATTACATAATGTCCTCTGTTATTATAATATACAGTGCCCCTTATATTACATAATGTCTTCTGTTATTATAATATACAGTGCCCCCTATCATTATATAATGTCCTCTGTTATTATAATATACAGTGCCCTTTATATTACATAATGTCCTCTGTTATTATAATATACAGTGCCACTTATATTACATAATGTCCTCTGTTATTATAATATACAGTGCCCCCTATCATTACATAATGTCCTCTGTTATTATAATATACAGTGCCCCCTATCATTACATAATGTCCTCTGTTATTATAATATACAGTGCCCCCTATCATTACATAATGTCCTCTGTTATTATAATATACAGTGCCCCCTATCATTACATAATGTCCTCTGTTATTATAATATAAAGTGCCCCTTATATTACATAATGTCCTCTGTTATTATAATATACAGTGCCCCTTATCATTACATAATGTCCTCTGTTATTATAATATACAGTGCCCCTTATATTACATAATGTCCTCTGTTATTATAATATACAGTGCCCCCTATCATTATATAATGTCCTCTCTTATTATAATATACAGTGCCCCCTATCATTACATAATGTCCTCTGTTATTATAATATACAGTGCCCCTTATATTACATAATGTCCTCTGTTATTATAATATAAAGTGCCCCCTATCATTACATAATGTCCTTTGTTATTATAATATACAGTGCCCCCTATCATTACATAATGTCCTCTGTTATTATAATATACAGTGCACCCTATCATTACATAATGTCCTCTGTTATTATAATATACAGTGCACCCTATCATTACATAATGTCCTCTGTTATTATAACATACAGTGCCCCTTATATTACATAATTTCCTCTGTTATTATAATATACAGTGCCCCCTATCATTATATAATGTCCTCTGTTATTATAATATACAGTGCCCCATATATTACATAATGTCCTCTGTTATTATAATATACAGTGCCCCCTATCATTACATAATGTCCTCTGTTATTATAATATACAGTGCCCCTTATATTACATAATGTCCTCTGTTATTATAATATACAGTGCCCCCTATCATTATATAATGTCCTCTCTTATTATAATATACAGTGCCCCATATATTACATAATGTCCTCTGTTATTATAATATACAGTGCCCCCTATCATTACATAATGTCCTCTGTTATTATAATATACAGTGCCCCTTATATTACATAATGTCCTCTATTATTATAATATACAGTGCCCCCAATTAATACATAATGTCCTCTGTTATTATAATATACAGTGCCCCCTATCATTACATAATGTCCTCTGTTATTATAATATACAGTGCCCCTTATATTACATAATGTCCTCTTTTATTATAATATACAGTGCCCCTTATATTACATAATGTCCTCTGATATTATAATATACAGTGCCCCCTATCATTATATAATGTCCTCTGTTATTATAATATACAGTGCCCCTTATATTACATAATGTCCTCTGTTATTATAATATACAGTGCCCCTTACATTACATAATGTCCTCTGTTATTATAATATACAGTGCCCCTTATATAACATAATGTCCTCTGTTATTATAATATACAGTGCCACTTATATTACATAATGTCCTCTGTTATTATAATATACAGTGCCCCCTATCATTACATAATGTCCTCTGTTATTATAATATACAGTGCCCCCTATCATTACATAATGTCCTCTGTTATTATAATATACAGTGCCCCCAATTATTACATAATGTCCTCTGTTATTATAATATACAGTGCCCCTTATATTACATAATGTCCTCTGTTATTATAATATACAGTGCCCCCAATTATTACATAATGTCCTCTGTTATTATAATATACAGTGCCCCTTATATTACATAATTTCCTCTGTTATTATAATATACAGTGCCCCCTATCATTATATAATGTCCTCTCTTATTATAATATACAGTGCCCCTATCAATACATAATGTCCTCTGTTATTATAATATACAGTGCCCCCTGTCATAACATAATGTCCTCTGATATTATAATATACAGTGCCCCCTATCATTATATAATGTCCTCTGTTATTATAATATACAGTGCCCCTTATATTACATAATGTCCTCTGTTATTATAATATACAGTGCCCCCTATCATTATATAATGTCCTCTCTTATTATAATATACAGTGCCCCCTATCATTACATAATGTCCTCTGTTATTATAATATACAGTGCCCCTTATATTACATAATGTCCTCTATTATTATAATATACAGTGCCCCCTATCATTATATAATGTCCTCTCTTATTATAATATACAGTGCCCCCAATTATTACATAATGTCCTCTGTTATTATAATATACAGTGCCCCCTATCATTACATAATGTCCTCTGTTATTATAATATACAGTGCCCCTTATATTACATAATTTCCTCTGTTATTATAATATACAGTGCCCCCTATCATTATATAATGTCCTCTCTTATTATAATATACAGTGCCCCTATCAATACATAATTTCCTCTGTTATTATAATATACAGTGCCCCCTATCATTACATAATGTCCTCTGATATTATAATATACAGTGCCCCCTATCATTATATAATGTCCTCTCTTATTATAATATACAGTGCCCCCTATCATTACATAATGTCCTCTGTTATTATAATATACAGTGCACCCTATCATTACATAATGTCCTCTGTTATTATAATATACAGTGCCCCTTATATTACATGATGTCCTCTGATATTATAATATACAGTGCCCCCTATCATTATATAATGTCCTCTGTTATTATAATATACAGTGCCCCTTATATTACATAATGTCCTCTGTTATTATAATATACAGTGCCCCCTATCATTACATAATGTCCTTTGTTATTATAATATACAGTGCCCCTTATATTACATAATGTCCTCTGTTATTATAATATACAGTGCCCCTTATATTACATAATGTCCTCTGTTATTATAATATACAGTGCCCCCTATCATTACATAATGTCCTCTGTTATTATAATATACAGTGCCCCTTATATTACATAATGTCCTCTGTTATTATAATATACAGTGCCCCCTATCATTATATAATGTCCTCTGTTATTATAATATACAGTGCCCCCTATCATTACATAATGTCCTCTGTTATTATAATATACAGTGCCCCATATATAACATAATGTCCTCTATTATTATAATATACAGTGCCCCCAATTAATACATAATGTCCTCTGTTATTATAATATACAGTGCCCCCTATCATTACATAATGTCCTCTGTTATTATAATATACAGTGCCCCTTATATTACATAATGTCCTCTGTTATTATAATATACAGTGCCCCTTATATTACATAATGTCCTCTGATATTATAATATACAGTGCCCCCTATCATTATATAATGTCCTCTGTTATTATAATATACAGTGCCCCTTATATTACATAATGTCCTCTGTTATTATAATATACAGTGCCCCCTATCATTACATAATGTCCTCTGTTATTATAATATACAATGCCCCTTATATTACATAATTTCCTCTGTTATTATAATATACAGTGCCCCCTATAATTATATAATGTCCTCTCTTATTATAATATACAGTGCCCCTTATATTACATAATGTCCTCTGTTATTATAATATACAGTGCCCCTTATATTACATAATGTCCTCTGATATTATAATATACAGTGCCCTCTATCATTATATAATGTCCTCTGTTATTATAATATACAGTGCCCCTTATATTACATAATGTCCTCTGTTATTATAATATACAGTGCCCCCTATCATTACATAATGTCTTCTGTTATTATAATATACAGTGCCCCCTATCATTATATAATGTCCTCTCTTATTATAATATACAGTGCCCCTATCAATACATAATGTCCTCTGTTATTATAATATACAGTGCCCCCTATCATAACATAATGTCCTCTGATATTATAATATACAGTGCCCCCTATCATTATATAATGTCCTCTGTTATTATAATATACAGTGCCCTTTATATTACATAATGTCCTCTGTTATTATAATATACAGTGCCCCTTATATTACATAATGTCTTCTGTTTTTATAATATACAGTGCCCCCTATCATTATATAATGTCCTCTGTTATTATAATATACAGTGCCCTTTATATTACATAATGTCCTCTGTTATTATAATATACAGTGCCACTTATATTACATAATGTCCTCTGTTATTATAATATACAGTGCCCCCTATCATTACATAATGTCCTCTGTTATTATAATATACAGTGCCCCCTATCATTACATAATGTCCTCTGTTATTATAATATACAGTGCCCCCCTATCATTACATAATGTCCTCTGTTATTATAATATACAGTGCCCCTTATATTACATAATGTCCTCTGTTATTATAATATACAGTGCCCCCTATCATTATATAATGTCCTCTCTTATTATAATATACAGTGCCCCCTATCATTACATAATGTCCTCTGTTATTATAATATACAGTGCCCCTTATATTACATAATGTCCTCTATTATTATAATATACAGTGCCCCCTATCATTATATAATGTCCTCTCTTATTATAATATACAGTGCCCCCAATTATTACATAATGTCCTCTGTTATTATAATATACAGTGCCCCCTATCATTACATAATGTCCTCTGTTATTATAATATACAGTGCCCCTTATATTACATAATGTCCTCTGTTATTATAATATACAGTGCCCCTTACATTACATAATGTCCTCTGTTATTATAATATACAGTGCCCCTTATATAACATAATGTCCTCTGTTATTATAATATACAGTGCCACTTATATTACATAATGTCCTCTGTTATTATAATATACAGTGCCCCCTATCATTACATAATGTCCTCTGTTATTATAATATACAGTGCACCCTATCATTACATAATGTCCTCTGTTATTATAATATACAGTGCCCCCTATCATTACATAATGTCCTCTGTTATTATAATATACAGTGCCCCTTATATTACATAATGTCCTCTGTTATTATAATATAAAGTGCCCCCTATCATTTCATAATGTCCTCTGTTATTATAATATACAGTGCCCCCTGTCATTACATAATGTCCTCTGTTATTATAATATACAGTGCACCCTATCATTACATAATGTCCTCTGTTATTATAATATACAGTGCACCCTATCATTACATAATGTCCTCTGTTATTATAACATACAGTGCCCCTTATATTACATAATGTCCTCTGTTATTATAATATACAGTGCCCCCTATCATTATATAATGTCCTCTCTTATTATAATATACAGTGCCCCCTATCATTACATAATGTCCTCTGTTATTATAATATACAGTGCCCCTTATATTACATAATGTCCTCTATTATTATAATATACAGTGCCCCCAATTAATACATAATGTCCTCTGTTATTATTATATACAGTGCCCCCTATCATTACATAATGTCCTCTGTTATTATAATATACAGTGCCCCTTATATTACATAATGTCCTCTGATATTATAATATACAGTGCCCCCTATCATTATATAATGTCCTCTGTTATTATAATATACAGTGCCCCTTATATTACATAATGTCCTCTGTTATTATAATATACAGTGCCCCCTATCATTACATAATGTCCTCTGTTATTATAATATACAGTGCCCCTTATATTACATAATTTCCTCTGTTATTATAATATACAGTGCCCCCTATCATTATATAATGTCCTCTGTTATTATAATATACAGTGCCCCTTATATTACATAATGTCCTCTGTTATTATAATATACAGTGCCCCCTATCATTACATAATGTCCTCTGTTATTATAATATACAGTGCCCCTTATATTACATAATTCCCTCTGTTATTATAATATACAGTGCCCCCTATCATTATATAATGTCCTCTCTTATTATAATATACAGTGCCCCTATTAATACATAATGTCCTCTGTTATTATAATATACAGTGCCCCCTATCATAACATAATGTCTTCTGATATTATAATATACAGTGCCCCCTATCATTATATAATTTCCTCTGTTATAATATACAGTGCCCTTTATATTACATAATGTCCTCTGTTATTATAATATACATTGCCCCCTATCATTATATAATGTCCTCTCTTATTATAATATACAGTGCCCCCTATCATTACATAATGTCCTCTGTTATTATAATATACAGTGCCCCTTATATTACATAATGTCCTCTATTATTATAATATACAGTGCCCCCTATCATTATATAATGTCTTCTCTTATTATAATATACAGTGCCCCCAATTATTACATAATGTCCTCTGTTATTATAATATACAGTGCCCCTTATATTACATAATGTCCTCTATTATTATAATATACAGTGCCCCCTATCATTATATAATGTCCTCTCTTATTATAATATACAGTGCCCCCAATTATTACATAATGTCCTCTGTTATTATAATATACAGTGCCCCCTATCATTACATAATGTCCTCTGTTATTATAATATACAGTGCCCCTTATATTACATAATGTCCTCTGTTATTATAATATACAGTGCCCCTTACATTACATAATGTCCTCTGTTATTATAATATACAGTGCCCCTTATATAACATAATGTCCTCTGTTATTATAATATACAGTGCCACTTATATTACATAATGTCCTCTGTTATTATAATATACAGTGCCCCCTATCATTACATAATGTCCTCTGTTATTATAATATACAGTGCACCCTATCATTACATAATGTCCTCTGTTATTATAATATACAGTGCCCCCTATCATTACATAATGTCCTCTGTTATTATAATATACAGTGCCCCCTATCATTACATAATGTCCTCTGTTATTATAATATAAAGTGCCCCTTATATTACATAATGTCCTCTGTTATTATAATATACAGTGCCCCTTATCATTACATAATGTCCTCTGTTATTATAATATACAGTGCCCCTTATATTACATAATGTCCTCTGTTATTATAATATACAGTGCCCCCTATCATTATATAATGTCCTCTCTTATTATAATATACAGTGCCCCCTATCATTACATAATGTCCTCTGTTATTATAATATACAGTGCCCCTTATATTACATAATGTCCTCTGTTATTATAATATAAAGTGCCCCCTATCATTTCATAATGTCCTCTGTTATTATAATATACAGTGCCCCCTATCATTACATAATGTCCTCTGTTATTATAATATACAGTGCACCCTATCATTACATAATGTCCTCTGTTATTATAATATACAGTGCACCCTATCATTATATAATGTCCTCTCTTATTATAATATACAGTGCCCCCAATTATTACATAATGTCCTCTGTTATTATAATATACAGTGCCCCCTATCATTACATAATGTCCTCTGTTATTATAATATACAGTGCCCCTTATATTACATAATGTCCTCTGTTATTATAATATACAGTGCCCCCTATCATTATATAATGTCCTCTCTTATTATAATATACAGTGCCCCCTATCATTACATAATGTCCTCTGTTATTATAATATACAGTGCCCCTTATATTACATAATGTCCTCTATTATTATAATATACAGTGCCCCCAATTAATACATAATGTCCTCTGTTATTATAATATACAGTGCCCCCTATCATTACATAATGTCCTCTGTTATTATAATATACAGTGCCCCTTATATTACATAATGTCCTCTTTTATTATAATATACAGTGCCCCTTATATTACATAATGTCCTCTGATATTATAATATACAGTGCCCCCTATCATTATATAATGTCCTCTGTTATTATAATATACAGTGCCCCTTATATTACATAATGTCCTCTGTTATTATAATATACAGTGCCCCCTATCATTACATAATGTCCTCTGTTATTATAATATACAGTGCCCCTTATATTACATAATTTCCTCTGTTATTATAATATACAGTGCCCCCTATCATTATATAATGTCCTCTGTTATTATAATATACAGTGCCCCTTATATTACATAATGTCCTCTGTTATTATAATATACAGTGCCCCCTATCATTACATAATGTCCTCTGTTATTATAATATACAGTGCCCCTTATATTACATAATTCCCTCTGTTATTATAATATACAGTGCCCCCTATCATTATATAATGTCCTCTCTTATTATAATATACAGTGCCCCTATCAATACATAATGTCCTCTGTTATTATAATATACAGTGCCCCCTATCATAACATAATGTCTTCTGATATTATAATATACAGTGCCCCCTATCATTATATAATGTCCTCTGTTATAATATACAGTGCCCTTTATATTACATAATGTCCTCTGTTATTATAATATACATTGCCCCCTATCATTATATAATGTCCTCTCTTATTATAATATACAGTGCCCCCTATCATTACATAATGTCCTCTGTTATTATAATATACAGTGCCCCTTATATTACATAATGTCCTCTATTATTATAATATACAGTGCCCCCTATCATTATATAATGTCTTCTCTTATTATAATATACAGTGCCCCCAATTATTACATAATGTCCTCTGTTATTATAATATACAGTGCCCCTTATATTACATAATTTCCTCTGTTATTATAATATACAGTGCCCCTATCAATACATAATGTCCTCTGTTATTATAATATACAGTGCCCCCTGTCATAACATAATGTCCTCTGATATTATAATATACAGTGCCCCCTATCATTATATAATGTCCTCTGTTATTATAATATACAGTGCCCCTTATATTACATAATGTCCTCTGTTATTATAATATACAGTGCCCCCTATCATTATATAATGTCCTCTCTTATTATAATATACAGTGCCCCCTATCATTACATAATGTCCTCTGTTATTATAATATACAGTGCCCCTTATATTACATAATGTCCTCTGTTATTATAATATACAGTGCCCCCTATCATTACATAATGTCCTCTGTTATTATAATATACAGTGCCCCTTATATTACATAATGTCCTCTGTTATTATAATATACAGTGCCCCTTACATTACATAATATCCTCTGTTATTATAATATACAGTGCCCCTTATATAACATAATGTCCTCTGTTATTATAATATACAGTGCCACTTATATTACATAATGTCCTCTGTTATTATAATATACAGTGCCCCCTATCATTACATAATGTCCTCTGTTATTATAATATACAGTGCCCCCTATAATTACATAATGTCCTCTGTTATTATAATATACAGTGCCCCCTATCATTACATAATGTCCTCTGTTATTATAATATACAGTGCCCCCTATCATAACATAATGTCCTCTGATATTATAATATACAGTGCCCCCTATCATTATATAATGTCCTCTCTTATTATAATATACAGTGCCCCCTATCATTACATAATGTCCTCTGTTATTATAATATACAGTGCCCCTTATATTACATAATGTCCTTTATTATTATAATATACAGTGCCCCCTATCATTATATAATGTCCTCTCTTATTATAATATACAGTGTCCCCAAATATTACATAATGTCCTCTGTTATTATAATATACAGTGCCCCTTATATTACATAATTTCCTCTGTTATTATAATATACAGTGCCCCCTATCATTATATAATGTCCTCTCTTATTATAATATACAGTGCCCCTATCAATACATAATGTCCTCTGTTATTATAATATACAGTGCCCCCTATCATAACATAATGTCCTCTGATATTATAATATACAGTGCCCCTATCATTATATAATGTCCTCTATTATTATAATATACAGTGCCCCCTATCATTATATAATGTCCTGTCTTATTATAATATACAGTGCCCCCAATTATTACATAATGTCCTCTGTTATTATAATATACAGTGCCCCCTATCATTACATAATGTCCTCTGTTATTATAATATACAGTGCACCCTATCATTACATAATGTCCTCTGTTATTATAATATACAGTGCCCCCTATCATTACATAATGTCCTCTGTTATTATAATATACATTGCCCCCTATCATTACATAATGTACTCTGTTATTATAATATACAGTGCCCCCTATCATTATATAATGTCCTCTGTTATTATAATATACAGTGCCCCCTATCATTACATAATGTCCTCTGTTATTATAATATACAGTGCCCCCTATCATTACATAATGTCCTCTGATATTATAATATACAGTGCCCCTATCATTATATAATGTCCTCTATTATTATAATATACAGTGCCCCCTATCATTATATAATGTCCTCTGTTATTATAATATACAGTGCCCCTTATATTACATAATGTCCTCTGTTATTATAATATACAGTGCCACTTATATTACATAATGTCCTCTGTTATTATAATATACAGTGCCCCCTATCATTACATAATGTCCTCTGTTATTATAATATACAGTGCCCCTTATATTACATAATGTCCTCTGTTATTATAATATACAGTGCCCCCTATCATTATATAATGTCCTCTCTTATTATAATATACAGTGCCCCTATCAATACATAATGTCCTCTGTTATTATAATATACAGTGCCCCCTGTCATAACATAATGTCCTCTGATATTATAATATACAGTGCCCCCTATCATTATATAATGTCCTCTCTTATTATAATATACAGTGCCCCCTATCATTACATAATGTCCTCTGTTATTATAATATACAGTGCCCCTTATATTACATAATGTCCTCTATTATTATAATATACAGTGCCCCCTATCATTATATAATGTCCTCTCTTATTATAATATACAGTGCCCCTTATATTACATAATGTCCTCTGTTATTATAATATACAGTGCCCCCTATCATTACATAATGTCCTCTGTTATTATAATATACAGTGCCCCCTATCATTACATAATGTCCTCTGTTATTATAATATACAGTGCCCCCTATCATTACATAATGTCCTCTGTTATTATAATATACAGTGCCCCTTATATTACATAATGTCCTCTGTTATTATAATATACAGTGCCCTTTATATTACATAATGTCCTCTGTTAATATAATATACAGTGCCCCTTATATTACATAATGTCCTCTGTTAATATAATATACAGTGCCCCTTATATTACATAATGTCCTCTGTTATTATAATATACAGTGCCCCCTATCATTATATAATGTCTTCTCTTATTATAATATACAGTGTCCCCTATCATTACATAATATCCTCTGTTATTATAATATACAGTGCCCCTTATATTACATAATGTCCTCTGTTATTATAATATACAGTGCCCCCTGTCATAACATAATGTCCTCTGATATTATAATATACAGTGCCCCCTATCATTATATAATGTCCTCTGTTATTATAATATACAGTGCCCCTTATATTACATAATGTCCTCTGTTATTATAATATACAGTGCCCCCTATCATTATATAATGTCCTCTCTTATTATAATATACAGTGTCCCCTATCATTACATAATATCCTCTGTTATTATAATATACAGTGCCCCTTATATTACATAATGTCCTCTGTTATTATAATATACAGTGCCCCCTGTCATAACATAATGTCCTCTGATATTATAATATACAGTGCCCCCTATCATTATATAATGTCCTCTGTTATTATAATATACAGTGCCCCTTATATTACATAATGTCCTCTGTTATTATAATATACAGTGCCCCCTATCATTATATAATGTCCTCTCTTATTATAATATACAGTGCCCCCTATCATTACATAATGTCCTCTGTTATTATAATATACAGTGCCCCTTATATTACATAATGTCCTCTATTATTATAATATACAGTGCCCCCTATCATTATATAATGTCCTCTCTTATTATAATATACAGTGCCCCCAATTATTACATAATGTCCTCTGTTATTATAATATACAGTGCCCCCTATCATTACATAATGTCCTCTGTTATTATAATATACAGTGCCCCTTATATTACATAATGTCCTCTGTTATTATAATATACAGTGCCCCTTACATTACATAATGTCCTCTGTTATTATAATATACAGTGCCCCTTATATAACATAATGTCCTCTGTTATTATAATATACAGTGCCACTTATATTACATAATGTCCTCTGTTATTATAATATACAGTGCCCCCTATCATTACATAATGTCCTCTGTTATTATAATATACAGTGCCCCCTATAATCACATAATGTCCTCTGTTATTATAATATACAGTGCCCCCTATCATTACATAATGTCCTCTGTTATTATAATATACAGTGCCCCCTATCATAACATAATGTCCTCTGATATTATAATATACAGTGCCCCCTATCATTATATAATGTCCTCTCTTATTATAATATACAGTGCCCCCTATCATTACATAATGTCCTCTGTTATTATAATATACAGTGCCCCTTATATTACATAATGTCCTTTATTATTATAATATACAGTGCCCCCTATCATTATATAATGTCCTCTCTTATTATAATATACAGTGTCCCCAAATATTACATAATGTCCTCTGTTATTATAATATACAGTGCCCCTTATATTACATAATTTCCTCTGTTATTATAATATACAGTGCCCCCTATCATTATATAATGTCCTCTCTTATTATAATATACAGTGCCCCTATCAATACATAATGTCCTCTGTTATTATAATATACAGTGCCCCCTATCATAACATAATGTCCTCTGATATTATAATATACAGTGCCCCTATCATTATATAATGTCCTCTATTATTATAATATACAGTGCCCCCTATCATTATATAATGTCCTGTCTTATTATAATATACAGTGCCCCCAATTATTACATAATGTCCTCTGTTATTATAATATACAGTGCCCCCTATCATTACATAATGTCCTCTGTTATTATAATATACAGTGCACCCTATCATTACATAATGTCCTCTGTTATTATAATATACAGTGCCCCCTATCATTACATAATGTCCTCTGTTATTATAATATACACTGCCCCCTATCATTACATAATGTACTCTGTTATTATAATATACAGTGCCCCTTATATTACATAATGTCCTCTGTTATTATAATATACAGTGCCCCCTATCATTACATAATGTCCTCTGTTATTATAATATACAGTGCCCCCTATCATTACATAATGTCCTATGTTATTATAATATACAGTGCCCCTTATATTACATAATGTCCTCTGTTATTATAATATACAGTGCCCCTTATATTACATAATGTCCTCTGTTATTATAATATACAGTGCCCCCTATCATTACATAATGTCCTCTGTTATTATAATATACAGTGCCCCTTATATTACAAAATGTCCTCTGATATTATAATATACAGTGCCCCCTATCATTATATAATGTCCTCTGTTATTATAATATACAGTGCCCTTTATATTACATAATGTCCTCTGTTATAATATACAGTGCCCCTTATATTACATAATGTCTTTTGTTATTATAATATACAGTGCCCCTTATATTACATAATGTCCTCTGTGATTATAATATACAGTGCCCCTTATATTACATAATGTCCTCTGTTATTATAATATACAGTGCCCCCTATCATTACATAATGTCCTCTGTTATTATAATATACAGTGCCCCCTATCATTACATAATGTCCTATGTTATTATAATATACAGTGCCCCTTATATTACATAATGTCCTCTGTTATTATAATATACAGTGCCCCTTATATTACATAATGTCCTCTGTTATTATAATATACAGTGCCCCTTATATAACATAATGTCCTCTGTTATTATAATATACAGTGCCGCCTATCATTACATAATGTCCTCTGTTATTATAATATACAGTGCCCCCTATCATTACATAATGTCCTCTGTTATTATAATATACAGTGCCCCCTATCATTACATAATGTCCTCTGTTATTATAATATACAGTGCCCCTTATATTACATAATGTCCTCTGTTATTATAATATACAGTGCCCCCTATCATTACATAATGTCCTCTATTATTATAATATACAGTGCCCCTTATATTACATAATGTCCTCTGTTATTATAATATACAGTGCCCCTTATCATTACATAATGTCCTCTGTTATTATAATATACAGTGCCCCCTATCATTACATAATGTCCTCTGTTATTATAATATACAGTGCCCCTTATATTACATAATGTCCTCTGTTATTATAATATACAGTGCCCCCTATCATTACATAATGTCCTCTGTTAATATAATATACAGTGCCCCTTATATTACATAATGTCCTCTGTTATTATAATATACAGTGCCCCCTATCATTACATAATGTCCTCTATTATTATAATATACAGTGCCCCTTATATTACATAATATCCTCTGTTATTATAATATACAGTGCCCCTTATATTACATAATGTCCTCTGTTATTATAATATACAGTGCCCCCTATCATTACATAATGTCCTCTGTTATTATAATATACAGTGCCCCTTATATTACATAATGTCCTCTATTATTATAATATACAGTGCCCCCTATCATTATATAATGTCCTCTCTTATTATAATATACAGTGCCCCCTATCATTACATAATGTCCTCTGTTATTATAATACACAGTGCCCCCTATCATTACATAATGTCCTCTGTTATTATAATATACAGTGCCCCTTATATTACATAATGTCCTCTGTTATTATAATATACAGTGCCCTTATATTACATAATGTCCTCTGTTATTATAATATACAGTGCCCCCTATCATTACATAATGTCCTCTGTTATTATAATATACAGTGCCCCCTATCATAACATAATGTCCTCTGATATTATAATATACAGTGCCCCCTATCATTATATAATGTCCTCTCTTATTATAATATACAGTGCCCCCTATCATTACATAATGTCCTCTGTTATTATAATATACAGTGCCCCTTATATTACATAATGTCCTTTATTATTATAATATACAGTGCCCCCTATCATTATATAATGTCCTCTCTTATTATAATATACAGTGTCCCCAAATATTACATAATGTCCTCTGTTATTATAATATACAGTGCCCCTTATATTACATAATTTCCTCTGTTATTATAATATACAGTGCCCCCTATCATTATATAATGTCCTCTCTTATTATAATATACAGTGCCCCTATCAATACATAATGTCCTCTGTTATTATAATATACAGTGCCCCCTATCATAACATAATGTCCTCTGATATTATAATATACAGTGCCCCTATCATTATATAATGTCCTCTATTATTATAATATACAGTGCCCCCTATCATTATATAATGTCCTGTCTTATTATAATATACAGTGCCCCCAATTATTACATAATGTCCTCTGTTATTATAATATACAGTGCCCCCTATCATTACATAATGTCCTCTGTTATTATAATATACAGTGCACCCTATCATTACATAATGTCCTCTGTTATTATAATATACAGTGCCCCCTATCATTACATAATGTCCTCTGTTATTATAATATACATTGCCCCCTATCATTACATAATGTACTCTGTTATTATAATATACAGTGCCCCTTATATTACATAATGTCCTCTGTTATTATAATATACAGTGCCCCCTATCATTACATAATGTCCTCTGTTATTATAATATACAGTGCCCCCTATCATTACATAATGTCCTATGTTATTATAATATACAGTGCCCCTTATATTACATAATGTCCTCTGTTATTATAATATACAGTGCCCCTTATATTACATAATGTCCTCTGTTATTATAATATACAGTGCCCCCTATCATTATATAATGTCCTCTCTTATTATAATATACAGTGTCCCCTATCATTACATTATGTCCTCTGTTATTATAATATACAGTGCCCCCTATCATTACATAATGTCCTCTGTTATTATAATATACAGTGCCCCTTATATTACATAATGTCCTCTATTATTATAATATACAGTGCCCCCTATCATTATATAATGTCACTTCTTATTATAATATACAGTGCCCCCAATCATTACATAATGTCCTCTGTTATTATAATACACAGTGCCCATTATATTACATAATGTCCTCTGTTGTTATAATATACAGTGCCCCTTATATTACATAATGTCCTCTGTTATTATAATATACAGTGCCCCCTATCATTACATAATGTCCTCTGTTATTATAATATACAGTGCCCCTTATATTACAAAATGTCCTCTGATATTATAATATACAGTGCCCCCTATCATTATATAATGTCCTCTGTTATTATAATATACAGTGCCCTTTATATTACATAATGTCCTCTGTTATAATATACAGTGCCCCTTATATTACATAATGTCTTTTGTTATTATAATATACAGTGCCCCTTATATTACATAATGTCCTCTGTGATTATAATATACAGTGCCCCTTATATTACATAATGTCCTCTGTTATTATAATATACAGTGCCCCCTATCATTACATAATGTCCTCTGTTATTATAATATACAGTGCCCCCTATCATTACATAATGTCCTATGTTATTATAATATACAGTGCCCCTTATATTACATAATGTCCTCTGTTATTATAATATACAGTGCCCCTTATATTACATAATGTCCTCTGTTATTATAATATACAGTGCCCCTTATATAACATAATGTCCTCTGTTATTATAATATACAGTGCCGCCTATCATTACATAATGTCCTCTGTTATTATAATATACAGTGCCCCCTATCATTACATAATGTCCTCTGTTATTATAATATACAGTGCCCCCTATCATTACATAATGTCCTCTGTTATTATAATATACAGTGCCCCTTATATTACATAATGTCCTCTGTTATTATAATATACAGTGCCCCCTATCATTACATAATGTCCTCTGTTATTATAATATACAGTGCCCCTTATATTACATAATGTCCTCTGTTATTATAATATACAGTGCCCCTTATCATTACATAATGTCCTCTGTTATTATAATATACAGTGCCCCCTATCATTACATAATGTCCTCTGTTATTATAATATACAGTGCCCCTTATATTACATAATGTCCTCTGTTATTATAATATACAGTGCCCCCTATCATTACATAATGTCCTCTGTTAATATAATATACAGTGCCCCTTATATTACATAATGTCCTCTGTTATTATAATATACAGTGCCCCCTATCATTATATAATGTCCTCTCTTATTATAATATACAGTGTCCCCTATCATTACATAATATCCTCTGTTATTATAATATACAGTGCCCCTTATATTACATAATGTCCTCTGTTATTATAATATACAGTGCCCCCTATCATTACATAATGTCCTCTGTTATTATAATATACAGTGCCCCTTATATTACATAATGTCCTCTATTATTATAATATACAGTGCCCCCTATCATTATATAATGTCCTCTCTTATTATAATATACAGTGCCCCCTATCATTACATAATGTCCTCTGTTATTATAATACACAGTGCCCCCTATCATTACATAATGTCCTCTGTTATTATAATATACAGTGCCCCTTATATTACATAATGTCCTCTGTTATTATAATATACAGTGCCCTTATATTACATAATGTCCTCTATTATTATAATATACAGTGCCCCCTATCATTATATAATGTCCTCTCTTATTAAAATATACAGTGCCCCCAATTAATACATAATGTCCTCTGTTATTATAATATACAGTGCCCCCTATCATTACATAATGTCCTCTGTTATTATAATATACAGTGCCCCTTATATTACATAATGTCCTCTGTTATTATAATATACAGTGCCCCCTATAATTATATAATGTCCTCTCTTATTATAATATACAGTGCCCCCTATCATTACATAATGTCCTCTCTTATTATAATATACAGTGCCCCTTATATTACATAATGTCCTCTGTTATTATAATATACAGTGCCCCTTATATTACATAATGTCCTCTGATATTATAATATACAGTGCCCCCTATCATTATATAATGTCCTCTGTTATTATAATATACAGTGCCCCTTATATTACATAATGTCCTCTGTTATTATAATATACAGTGCCCCCTATCATTACATAATGTCCTCTGTTATTATAATATACAGTGCCCCTTATAATACAAAATTTCCTCTGTTATTATAATATACAGTGCCCCCTATCATTATATAATGTCCTCTCTTATTATAATATACAGTGCCCCTATCAATACATAATGTCCTCTGTTATTATAATATACAGTGCCCCCTATCATTACATAATGTCCTCTGTTATTATAATATACAGTGCCCCTTATATTACATAATTTCCTCTGTTATTATAATATACAGTGCCCCCTATCATTACATAATGTCCTCTGATATTATAATATACAGTGCCCCCTATCATTATATAATGTCCTCTGTTATTATAATATACAGTGCCCTTTATATTACATAATGTCCTCTGTTATTATAATATACAGTGCCCCTTATATTACATAATGTCCTCTGTTATTATAATATACAGTGCCCCCTATAATTACATAATGTCCTCTCTTATTATAATATACAGTGTCCCCTATCATTACATAATGTCCTCTCTTATTATAATATACAGTGCCCCTTATATTACATAATGTCCTCTGTTATTATAATATACAGTGCCCCTTATACTACATAATGTCCTCTGATATTATAATATACAGTGCCCCCTATCATTATATAATGTCCTCTCTTATTATAATATACAGTGCCCCCTATCATTACATAATGTCCTCTGTTATTATAATATACAGTGCCCCTATCATTACAAAATATCCTCTGTTATTATAATATACAGTGCCCCCTATCATTACATAATGTCCTCTGTTATTATAATATACAGTGCCCCTTATATTACATAATGTCCTCTGTTATTATAATATACAGTGCCCCTTATATTACATAATGTCCTCTGATATTATAATATACAGTGCCCCCTATCATTATATAATGTCCTCTGTTATTATAATATACAGTGCCCCTTATATTACATAATGTCCTCTGTTATTATAATATACAGTGCCCCCTATCATTACATAATGTCCTCTGTTATTATAATATACAGTGCCCCTTATAATACAAAATTTCCTCTGTTATTATAATATACAGTGCCCCCTATCATTATATAATGTCCTCTCTTATTATAATATACAGTGCCCCTATCAATACATAATGTCCTCTGTTATTATAATATACAGTGCCCCCTATCATTACATAATGTCCTCTGTTATTATAATATACAGTGCCCCTTATATTACATAATTTCCTCTGTTATTATAATATACAGTGCCCCCTATCATTACATAATGTCCTCTGATATTATAATATACAGTGCCCCCTATCATTATATAATGTCCTCTGTTATTATAATATACAGTGCCCTTTATATTACATAATGTCCTCTGTTATTATAATATACAGTGCCCCTTATATTACATAATGTCCTCTGTTATTATAATATACAGTGCCCCCTATAATTACATAATGTCCTCTCTTATTATAATATACAGTGTCCCCTATCATTACATAATGTCCTCTCTTATTATAATATACAGTGCCCCTTATATTACATAATGTCCTCTGTTATTATAATATACAGTGCCCCTTATACTACATAATGTCCTCTGATATTATAATATACAGTGCCCCCTATCATTATATAATGTCCTCTCTTATTATAATATACAGTGCCCCCTATCATTACATAATGTCCTCTGTTATTATAATATACAGTGCCCCTATCATTACAAAATATCCTCTGTTATTATAATATACAGTGCCCCCTATCATTACATAATGTCCTCTGTTATTATAATATACAGTGCTCCTTATATTACATAATGTCCTCTGTTATTATAATATACAGTGCCCCCTATCATTATATAATGTCCTCTGTTATTATAATATACAGTGCCCCCTATCATTACATAATGTCCTCTGTTATTATAATATACAGTGCCCCTTATATTACAAAATGTCCTCTGATATTATAATATACAGTGCCCCCTATCATTATATAATGTCCTCTGTTATTATAATATACAGTGCCCTTTATATTACATAATGTCCTCTGTTATTATAATATACAGTGCCACTTATATTACATAATGTCCTCTGTTATTATAATATACAGTGCCCCCTATCATTACATAATGTCCTCTGTTATTATAATATACAGTAAACCCTATCATTACATAATGTCCTCTGTTATTATAATATACAGTGCCCCTTACATTACATAATGTCCTCTGTTATTATAATATACAGTGCCCCTTATATAACATAATGTCCTCTGTTATTATAATATACAGTGCCACTTATATTACTTAATGTCCTCTGTTATTATAATATACAGTGCCCCCTATCATTACATAATGTCCTCTGTTATTATAATATACAGTGCACCCTATCATTACATAATGTCCTCTGTTATTATAATATACAGTGCCCCCTATCATTACATAATGTCCTCTGTTATTATAATATACAGTGCCCCCTATCATTACATAATGTCCTCTGTTATTATAATATACAGTGCCCCCTATCATTACATAATGTCCTCTGTTATTATAATATAAAGTGCCCCTTATATTACATAATGTCCTCTGTTATTATAATATACAGTGCCCCCTATCATTACATAATGTCCTCTGTTATTATAATATACAGTGCCCCTTATATTACATAATGTCCTCTGTTATTATAATATACAGTGCCCCCCCTATCATTACATAATGTCCTCTGTTATTATAATATACAGTGCCCCTTATATTACATAATGTCCTCTGTTATTATAATATACATTGCCCCCTATCATTATATAATGTCCTCTCTTATTATAATATACAGTGCCCCCTATCATTACATAATGTCCTCTGTTATTATAATATACAGTGCCCCTTATATTACATAATGTCCTCTCTTATTATAATATACAGTGCCCCCTATCATTACATAATGTCCTCTGTTATTATAATATACAGTGCCCCTTATATTACATAATGTCCTCTATTATTATAATATACAGTGCCCCCAATTAATACATAATGTCCTCTGTTATTATAATATACAGTGCCCCCTATCATTACATAATGTCCTCTGTTATTATAATATACAGTGCCCCTTATATTACATAATGTCCTCTTTTATTATAATATACAGTGCCCCTTATATTACATAATGTCCTCTGATATTATAATATACAGTGCCCCCTATCATTATATAATGTCCTCTGTTATTATAATATACAGTGCCCCTTATATTACATAATGTCCTCTGTTATTATAATATACAGTGCCCCCTATCATTACATAATGTCCTCTGTTATTATAATATACAGTGCCCCTTATATTACATAATTTCCTCTGTTATTATAATATACAGTGCCCCCTATCATTATATAATGTCCTCTGTTATTATAATATACAGTGCTTCCTATCATAACATAATGTCTTCTGATATTATAATATACAGTGCCCCCTATCATTATATAATGTCCTCTGTTATTATAATATACAGTGCCCTTTATATTACATAATGTCCTCTGTTATTATAATATACAGTGCCCCTTATATTACATAATGTCTTCTGTTATTATAATATACAGTGCCCCCTATCATTATATAATATCCTCTGTTATTATAATATAAAGTGCCCTTTATATTACATAATGTCCTCTGTTATTATAATATACAGTGCCCCCTATCATTACATAATGTCCTCTGTTATTATAATATACAGTGCCCCCTATCATTACATAATGTCCTATGTTATTATAATATACAGTGCCCCTTATATTACATAATGTCCTCTGTTATTATAATATACAGTGCCCCTTATATTACATAATGTCCTCTGTTATTATAATATACAGTGCCCCCTATCATTATATAATGTCTTCTCTTATTATAATATACAGTGTCCCCTATCATTACATTATGTCCTCTGTTATTATAATATACAGTGCCCCCTATCATTACATAATGTCCTCTGTTATTATAATATACAGTGCCCCTTATATTACATAATGTCCTCTATTATTATAATATACAGTGCCCCCTATCATTATATAATGTCCTCTCTTATTATAATATACAGTGCCCCCAATCATTACATAATGTCCTCTGTTATTATAATACACAGTGCCCATTATATTACATAATGTCCTCTGTTGTTATAATATACAGTGCCCCTTATATTACATAATGTCCTCTGTTATTATAATATACAGTGCCCCCTATCATTACATAATGTCCTCTGTTATTATAATATACAGTGCCCCTTATATTACAAAATGTCCTCTGATATTATAATATACAGTGCCCCCTATCATTATATAATGTCCTCTGTTATTATAATATACAGTGCCCTTTATATTACATAATGTCCTCTGTTATAATATACAGTGCCCCTTATATTACATAATGTCTTTTGTTATTATAATATACAGTGCCCCTTATATTACATAATGTCCTCTGTGATTATAATATACAGTGCCCTTATATTACATAATGTCCTCTGTTATTATAATATACAGTGCCCCCTATCATTACATAATGTCCTCTGTTATTATAATATACAGTGCCCCCTATCATTACATAATGTCCTATGTTATTATAATATACAGTGCCCCTTATATTACATAATGTCCTCTGTTATTATAATATACAGTGCCCCTTATATTACATAATGTCCTCTGTTATTATAATATACAGTGCCCCTTATATAACATAATGTCCTCTGTTATTATAATATACAGTGCCGCCTATCATTACATAATGTCCTCTGTTATTATAATATACAGTGCCCCCTATCATTACATAATGTCCTCTGTTATTATAATATACAGTGCCCCCTATCATTACATAATGTCCTCTGTTATTATAATATACAGTGCCCCTTATATTACATAATGTCCTCTGTTATTATAATATACAGTGCCCCCTATCATTATATAATGTCCTCTCTTATTATAATATACAGTGCCCCTATCAATACATAATGTCCTCTGTTATTATAATATACAGTGCCCTCCGTCATAACATAATGTCCTCTGATATTATAATATACAGTGCCCCCTATCATTATATAATGTCCTCTGTTATTATAATATACAGTGCCCCCTATCATTACATAATGTCCTCTGTTATTATAATATACAGTGCCCCCTATCATTACATAATGTCCTCTGATATTATAATATACAGTGCCCCTATCATTATATAATGTCCTCTATTATTATAATATACAGTGCCCCCTATCATTATATAATGTCCTCTGTTATTATAATATACAGTGCCCCTTATATTACATAATGTCCTCTGTTATTATAATATACAGTGCCACTTATATTACATAATGTCCTCTGTTATTATAATATACAGTGCCCCCTATCATTACATAATGTCCTCTGTTATTATAATATACAGTGCCCCTTATATTACATAATGTCCTCTGTTATTATAATATACAGTGCCCCCTATCATTATATAATGTCCTCTCTTATTATAATATACAGTGCCCCTATCAATACATAATGTCCTCTGTTATTATAATATACAGTGCCCCCTGTCATAACATAATGTCCTCTGATATTATAATATACAGTGCCCCCTATCATTATATAATGTCCTCTCTTATTATAATATACAGTGCCCCCTATCATTACATAATGTCCTCTGTTATTATAATATACAGTGCCCCTTATATTACATAATGTCCTCTATTATTATAATATACAGTGCCCCCTATCATTATATAATGTCCTCTCTTATTATAATATACAATGCCCCTTATATTACATAATGTCCTCTGTTATTATAATATACAGTGCCCCCTATCATTACATAATGTCCTCTGTTATTATAATATACAGTGCCCCCTATCATTACATAATGTCCTCTGTTATTATAATATACAGTGCCCCCTATCATTACATAATGTCCTCTGTTATTATAATATACAGTGCCCCTTATATTACATAATGTCCTCTGTTATTATAATATACAGTGCCCTTTATATTACATAATGTCCTCTGTTAATATAATATACAGTGCCCCTTATATTACATAATGTCCTCTGTTAATATAATATACAGTGCCCCTTATATTACATAATGTCCTCTGTTATTATAATATACAGTGCCCCCTATCATTATATAATGTCTTCTCTTATTATAATATACAGTGTCCCCTATCATTACATAATATCCTCTGTTATTATAATATACAGTGCCCCTTATATTACATAATGTCCTCTGTTATTATAATATACAGTGCCCCCTGTCATAACATAATGTCCTCTGATATTATAATATACAGTGCCCCCTATCATTATATAATGTCCTCTGTTATTATAATATACAGTGCCCCTTATATTACATAATGTCCTCTGTTATTATAATATACAGTGCCCCCTATCATTATATAATGTCCTCTCTTATTATAATATACAGTGTCCCCTATCATTACATAATATCCTCTGTTATTATAATATACAGTGCCCCTTATATTACATAATGTCCTCTGTTATTATAATATACAGTGCCCCCTGTCATAACATAATGTCCTCTGATATTATAATATACAGTGCCCCCTATCATTATATAATGTCCTCTGTTATTATAATATACAGTGCCCCTTATATTACATAATGTCCTCTGTTATTATAATATACAGTGCCCCCTATCATTATATAATGTCCTCTCTTATTATAATATACAGTGCCCCCTATCATTACATAATGTCCTCTGTTATTATAATATACAGTGCCCCTTATATTACATAATGTCCTCTATTATTATAATATACAGTGCCCCCTATCATTATATAATGTCCTCTCTTATTATAATATACAGTGCCCCCAATTATTACATAATGTCCTCTGTTATTATAATATACAGTGCCCCCTATCATTACATAATGTCCTCTGTTATTATAATATACAGTGCCCCTTATATTACATAATGTCCTCTGTTATTATAATATACAGTGCCCCTTACATTACATAATGTCCTCTGTTATTATAATATACAGTGCCCCTTATATAACATAATGTCCTCTGTTATTATAATATACAGTGCCACTTATATTACATAATGTCCTCTGTTATTATAATATACAGTGCCCCCTATCATTACATAATGTCCTCTGTTATTATAATATACAGTGCCCCCTATAATTACATAATGTCCTCTGTTATTATAATATACAGTGCCCCCTATCATTACATAATGTCCTCTGTTATTATAATATACAGTGCCCCCTATCATAACATAATGTCCTCTGATATTATAATATACAGTGCCCCCTATCATTATATAATGTCCTCTCTTATTATAATATACAGTGCCCCCTATCATTACATAATGTCCTCTGTTATTATAATATACAGTGCCCCTTATATTACATAATGTCCTTTATTATTATAATATACAGTGCCCCCTATCATTATATAATGTCCTCTCTTATTATAATATACAGTGTCCCCAAATATTACATAATGTCCTCTGTTATTATAATATACAGTGCCCCTTATATTACATAATTTCCTCTGTTATTATAATATACAGTGCCCCCTATCATTATATAATGTCCTCTCTTATTATAATATACAGTGCCCCTATCAATACATAATGTCCTCTGTTATTATAATATACAGTGCCCCCTATCATAACATAATGTCCTCTGATATTATAATATACAGTGCCCCTATCATTATATAATGTCCTCTATTATTATAATATACAGTGCCCCCTATCATTATATAATGTCCTGTCTTATTATAATATACAGTGCCCCCAATTATTACATAATGTCCTCTGTTATTATAATATACAGTGCCCCCTATCATTACATAATGTCCTCTGTTATTATAATATACAGTGCACCCTATCATTACATAATGTCCTCTGTTATTATAATATACAGTGCCCCCTATCATTACATAATGTCCTCTGTTATTATAATATACACTGCCCCCTATCATTACATAATGTACTCTGTTATTATAATATACAGTGCCCCTTATATTACATAATGTCCTCTGTTATTATAATATACAGTGCCCCCTATCATTACATAATGTCCTCTGTTATTATAATATACAGTGCCCCCTATCATTACATAATGTCCTATGTTATTATAATATACAGTGCCCCTTATATTACATAATGTCCTCTGTTATTATAATATACAGTGCCCCTTATATTACATAATGTACTCTGTTATTATAATATACAGTGCCCCCTATCATTATATAATGTCTTCTCTTATTATAATATACAGTGTCCCCTATCATTACATTATGTCCTCTGTTATTATAATATACAGTGCCCCCTATCATTACATAATGTCCTCTGTTATTATAATATACAGTGTCCCTTATATTACATAATGTCCTCTATTATTATAATATACAGTGCCCCCTATCATTATATAATGTCCTCTCTTATTATAATATACAGTGCCCCGAATCATTACATAATGTCCTCTGTTATTATAATACACAGTGCCCATTATATTACATAATGTCCTCTGTTGTTATAATATACAGTGCCCCTTATATTACATAATGTCCTCTGTTATTATAATATACAGTGCCCCCTATCATTACATAATGTCCTCTGTTATTATAATATACAGTGCCCCTTATATTACAAAATGTCCTCTGATATTATAATATACAGTGCCCCCTATCATTATATAATGTCCTCTGTTATTATAATATACAGTGCCCTTTATATTACATAATGTCCTCTGTTATAATATACAGTGCCCCTTATATTACATAATGTCTTTTGTTATTATAATATACAGTGCCCCTTATATTACATAATGTCCTCTGTGATTATAATATACAGTGCCCCTTATATTACATAATGTCCTCTGTTATTATAATATACAGTGCCCCCTATCATTACATAATGTCCTCTGTTATTATAATATACAGTGCCCCCTATCATTACATAATGTCCTATGTTATTATAATATACAGTGCCCCTTATATTACATAATGTCCTCTGTTATTATAATATACAGTGCCCCTTATATTACATAATGTCCTCTGTTATTATAATATACAGTGCCCCTTATATAACATAATGTCCTCTGTTATTATAATATACAGTGCCGCCTATCATTACATAATGTCCTCTGTTATTATAATATACAGTGCCCCCTATCATTACATAATGTCCTCTGTTATTATAATATACAGTGCCCCCTATCATTACATAATGTCCTCTGTTATTATAATATACAGTGCCCCTTATATTACATAATGTCCTCTGTTATTATAATATACAGTGCCCCCTATCATTACATAATGTCCTCTATTATTATAATATACAGTGCCCCTTATATTACATAATGTCCTCTGTTATTATAATATACAGTGCCCCTTATCATTACATAATGTCCTCTGTTATTATAATATACAGTGCCCCCTATCATTACATAATGTCCTCTGTTATTATAATATACAGTGCCCCTTATATTACATAATGTCCTCTGTTATTATAATATACAGTGCCCCCTATCATTACATAATGTCCTCTGTTAATATAATATACAGTGCCCCTTATATTACATAATGTCCTCTGTTATTATAATATACAGTGCCCCCTATCATTACATAATGTCCTCTATTATTATAATATACAGTGCCCCTTATATTACATAATATCCTCTGTTATTATAATATACAGTGCCCCTTATATTACATAATGTCCTCTGTTATTATAATATACAGTGCCCCCTATCATTACATAATGTCCTCTGTTATTATAATATACAGTGCCCCTTATATTACATAATGTCCTCTATTATTATAATATACAGTGCCCCCTATCATTATATAATGTCCTCTCTTATTATAATATACAGTGCCCCCTATCATTACATAATGTCCTCTGTTATTATAATACACAGTGCCCCCTATCATTACATAATGTCCTCTGTTATTATAATATACAGTGCCCCTTATATTACATAATGTCCTCTGTTATTATAATATACAGTGCCCTTATATTACATAATGTCCTCTGTTATTATAATATACAGTGCCCCCTATCATTACATAATGTCCTCTGTTATTATAATATACAGTGCCCCCTATCATAACATAATGTCCTCTGATATTATAATATACAGTGCCCCCTATCATTATATAATGTCCTCTCTTATTATAATATACAGTGCCCCCTATCATTACATAATGTCCTCTGTTATTATAATATACAGTGCCCCTTATATTACATAATGTCCTTTATTATTATAATATACAGTGCCCCCTATCATTATATAATGTCCTCTCTTATTATAATATACAGTGTCCCCAAATATTACATAATGTCCTCTGTTATTATAATATACAGTGCCCCTTATATTACATAATTTCCTCTGTTATTATAATATACAGTGCCCCCTATCATTATATAATGTCCTCTCTTATTATAATATACAGTGCCCCTATCAATACATAATGTCCTCTGTTATTATAATATACAGTGCCCCCTATCATAACATAATGTCCTCTGATATTATAATATACAGTGCCCCTATCATTATATAATGTCCTCTATTATTATAATATACAGTGCCCCCTATCATTATATAATGTCCTGTCTTATTATAATATACAGTGCCCCCAATTATTACATAATGTCCTCTGTTATTATAATATACAGTGCCCCCTATCATTACATAATGTCCTCTGTTATTATAATATACAGTGCACCCTATCATTACATAATGTCCTCTGTTATTATAATATACAGTGCCCCCTATCATTACATAATGTCCTCTGTTATTATAATATACATTGCCCCCTATCATTACATAATGTACTCTGTTATTATAATATACAGTGCCCCTTATATTACATAATGTCCTCTGTTATTATAATATACAGTGCCCCCTATCATTACATAATGTCCTCTGTTATTATAATATACAGTGCCCCCTATCATTACATAATGTCCTATGTTATTATAATATACAGTGCCCCTTATATTACATAATGTCCTCTGTTATTATAATATACAGTGCCCCTTATATTACATAATGTCCTCTGTTATTATAATATACAGTGCCCCCTATCATTATATAATGTCCTCTCTTATTATAATATACAGTGTCCCCTATCATTACATTATGTCCTCTGTTATTATAATATACAGTGCCCCCTATCATTACATAATGTCCTCTGTTATTATAATATACAGTGCCCCTTATATTACATAATGTCCTCTATTATTATAATATACAGTGCCCCCTATCATTATATAATGTCCTCTCTTATTATAATATACAGTGCCCCCAATCATTACATAATGTCCTCTGTTATTATAATACACAGTGCCCATTATATTACATAATGTCCTCTGTTGTTATAATATACAGTGCCCCTTATATTACATAATGTCCTCTGTTATTATAATATACAGTGCCCCCTATCATTACATAATGTCCTCTGTTATTATAATATACAGTGCCCCTTATATTACAAAATGTCCTCTGATATTATAATATACAGTGCCCCCTATCATTATATAATGTCCTCTGTTATTATAATATACAGTGCCCTTTATATTACATAATGTCCTCTGTTATAATATACAGTGCCCCTTATATTACATAATGTCTTTTGTTATTATAATATACAGTGCCCCTTATATTACATAATGTCCTCTGTGATTATAATATACAGTGCCCCTTATATTACATAATGTCCTCTGTTATTATAATATACAGTGCCCCCTATCATTACATAATGTCCTCTGTTATTATAATATACAGTGCCCCCTATCATTACATAATGTCCTATGTTATTATAATATACAGTGCCCCTTATATTACATAATGTCCTCTGTTATTATAATATACAGTGCCCCTTATATTACATAATGTCCTCTGTTATTATAATATACAGTGCCCCTTATATAACATAATGTCCTCTGTTATTATAATATACAGTGCCGCCTATCATTACATAATGTCCTCTGTTATTATAATATACAGTGCCCCCTATCATTACATAATGTCCTCTGTTATTATAATATACAGTGCCCCCTATCATTACATAATGTCCTCTGTTATTATAATATACAGTGCCCCTTATATTACATAATGTCCTCTGTTATTATAATATACAGTGCCCCCTATCATTATATAATGTCCTCTCTTATTATAATATACAGTGCCCCTATCAATACATAATGTCCTCTGTTATTATAATATACAGTGCCCCCTGTCATAACATAATGTCCTCTGTTATTATAATATACAGTGCCCCCTATCATTACATAATGTCCTCTGTTATTATAATATACAGTGCCCCTTATATTACATAATGTCCTCTGTTATTATAATATACAGTGCCCCCTATCATTACATAATGTCCTCTGTTAATATAATATACAGTGCCCCTTATATTACATAATGTCCTCTGTTATTATAATATACAGTGCCCCCTATCATTATATAATGTCCTCTCTTATTATAATATACAGTGTCCCCTATCATTACATAATATCCTCTGTTATTATAATATACAGTGCCCCTTATATTACATAATGTCCTCTGTTATTATAATATACAGTGCCCCCTATCATTACATAATGTCCTCTGTTATTATAATATACAGTGCCCCTTATATTACATAATGTCCTCTATTATTATAATATACAGTGCCCCCTATCATTATATAATGTCCTCTCTTATTATAATATACAGTGCCCCCTATCATTACATAATGTCCTCTGTTATTATAATACACAGTGCCCCCTATCATTACATAATGTCCTCTGTTATTATAATATACAGTGCCCCTTATATTACATAATGTCCTCTGTTATTATAATATACAGTGCCCTTATATTACATAATGTCCTCTATTATTATAATATACAGTGCCCCCTATCATTATATATTGTCCTCTCTTATTAAAATATACAGTGCCCCCAATTAATACATAATGTCCTCTGTTATTATAATATACAGTGCCCCCTATCATTACATAATGTCCTCTGTTATTATAATATACAGTGCCCCTTATATTACATAATGTCCTCTGTTATTATAATATACAGTGCCCCCTATAATTATATAATGTCCTCTCTTATTATAATATACAGTGCCCCCTATCATTACATAATGTCCTCTCTTATTATAATATACAGTGCCCCTTATATTACATAATGTCCTCTGTTATTATAATATACAGTGCCCCTTATATTACATAATGTCCTCTGATATTATAATATACAGTGCCCCCTATCATTATATAATGTCCTCTGTTATTATAATATACAGTGCCCCTTATATTACATAATGTCCTCTGTTATTATAATATACAGTGCCCCCTATCATTACATAATGTCCTCTGTTATTATAATATACAGTGCCCCTTATAATACAAAATTTCCTCTGTTATTATAATATACAGTGCCCCCTATCATTATATAATGTCCTCTCTTATTATAATATACAGTGCCCCTATCAATACATAATGTCCTCTGTTATTATAATATACAGTGCCCCCTATCATTACATAATGTCCTCTGTTATTATAATATACAGTGCCCCTTATATTACATAATTTCCTCTGTTATTATAATATACAGTGCCCCCTATCATTACATAATGTCCTCTGATATTATAATATACAGTGCCCCCTATCATTATATAATGTCCTCTGTTATTATAATATACAGTGCCCTTTATATTACATAATGTCCTCTGTTATTATAATATACAGTGCCCCTTATATTACATAATGTCCTCTGTTATTATAATATACAGTGCCCCCTATAATTACATAATGTCCTCTCTTATTATAATATACAGTGTCCCCTATCATTACATAATGTCCTCTCTTATTATAATATACAGTGCCCCTTATATTACATAATGTCCTCTGTTATTATAATATACAGTGCCCCTTATACTACATAATGTCCTCTGATATTATAATATACAGTGCCCCCTATCATTATATAATGTCCTCTCTTATTATAATATACAGTGCCCCCTATCATTACATAATGTCCTCTGTTATTATAATATACAGTGCCCCTATCATTACAAAATATCCTCTGTTATTATAATATACAGTGCCCCCTATCATTACATAATGTCCTCTGTTATTATAATATACAGTGCCCCTTATATTACATAATGTCCTCTGTTATTATAATATACAGTGCCCCCTATCATTATATAATGTCCTCTGTTATTATAATATACAGTGCCCCCTATCATTACATAATGTCCTCTGTTATTATAATATACAGTGCCCCTTATATTACAAAATGTCCTCTGATATTATAATATACAGTGCCCCCTATCATTATATAATGTCCTCCTATTATAATATACAGTGCCCTTTATATTACATAATGTCCTCTGTTATTATAATATACAGTGCCACTTATATTACATAATGTCCTCTGTTATTATAATATACAGTGCCCCCTATCATTACATAATGTCCTCTGTTATTATAATATACAGTAAACCCTATCATTACATAATGTCCTCTGTTATTATAATATACAGTGCCCCTTACATTACATAATGTCCTCTGTTATTATAATATACAGTGCCCCTTATATAACATAATGTCCTCTGTTATTATAATATACAGTGCCACTTATATTACTTAATGTCCTCTGTTATTATAATATACAATGCCCCCTATCATTACATAATGTCCTCTGTTATTATAATATACAGTGCACCCTATCATTACATAATGTCCTCTGTTATTATAATATACAGTGCCCCCTATCATTACATAATGTCCTCTGTTATTATAATATACAGTGCCCCCTATCATTACATAATGTCCTCTGTTATTATAATATACATTGCCCCCTATCATTATATAATGTCCTCTCTTATTATAATATACAGTGCCCCCTATCATTACATAATGTCCTCTGTTATTATAATATACAGTGCCCCTTATATTACATAATGTCCTCTCTTATTATAATATACAGTGCCCCCTATCATTACATAATGTCCTCTGTTATTATAATATACAGTGCCCCTTATATTACATAATGTCCTCTATTATTATAATATACAGTGCCCCCAATTAATACATAATGTCCTCTGTTATTATAATATACAGTGCCCCCTATCATTACATAATGTCCTCTGTTATTATAATATACAGTGCCCCTTATATTACATAATGTCCTCTTTTATTATAATATACAGTGCCCCTTATATTACATAATTTCCTCTGTTATTATAATATACAGTGCCCCCTATCATTATATAATGTCCTCTGTTATTATAATATACAGTGCCCCCTATCATAACATAATGTCTTCTGATATTATAATATACCGTGCCCCCTATCATTATATAATGTCCTCTGTTATTATAATATACAGTGCCCTTTATATTACATAATGTCCTCTGTTATTATAATATACAGTGCCCCTTATATTACATAATGTCTTCTGTTATTATAATATACAGTGCCCCCTATCATTATATAATATCCTCTGTTATTATAATATAAAGTGCCCTTTATATTACATAATGTCCTCTGTTATTATAATATACAGTGCCCCCTATCATTACATAATGTCCTCTGTTATTATAATATACAGAGCCCCTTATATTACATAATGTCCTCTGTTATTATAATATACATTGCCCCCTATCATTATATAATGTCCTCTCTTATTATAATATACAGTGCCCCCTATCATTACATAATGTCCTCTGTTATTATAATATACAGTGCCCCTTATATTACATAATGTCCTCTATTATTATAATATACAGTGCCCCCTATCATTATATAATGTCCTCTCTTATTATAATATACAGTGCCCCCTATCATTACATAATGTCCTCTGTTATTATAATATACAGTGCCCCTTATATTACATAATTTCCTCTGTTATTATAATATACAGTGCCTCCTATCATAACATAATGTCCTCTGATATTATAATATACAGTGCCCCCTATCATTATATAATGTCCTCTCTTATTATAATATACAGTGCCCCCTATCATTACGTAGTGTCCTCTGTTATTATAATATACAGTGCCCCTTATATTACATAATGTCCTCTATTATTATAATATACAGTGCCCCCTATCATTATATAATGTCCTCTCTTATTATAATATACAGTACCCCCAATTATTACATAATGTCCTCTGTTATTATAATATACAGTGCCCCTTATATTACATAATTTCCTCTGTTATTATAATATACAGTGCCCCCTATCATTATATAATGTCCTCTCTTATTATAATATACAGTGCCCCTATCAATACATAATGTCCTCTGTTATTATAATATACAGTGCCCCCTATCATAACATAATGTCCTCTGATATTATAATATACAGTGCCCCCTATCATTATATAATGTCCTCTGTTATTATAATATACAGTGCCCTTTATATTACATAATGTCCTCTGTTATTATAATATACAGTGCCCCTTATATTACATAATGTCTTCTGTTATTATAATATACAGTGCCCTTTATATTACATAATGTCCTCTGTTATTATAATATACAGTGCCCCCTATCATTATATAATGTCCTCTGTTATTATAATATACAGTGCCCTTTATATTACATAATGTCCTCTTCTATTATAATATACAGTGCCACTTATATTACATAATGTCCTCTGTTATTATAATATACAGTGCCCCCTATCATTACATAATGTCCTCTGTTATTATAATATACAGTGCCCCCTATCATTACATAATGTCCTCTGTTATTATAATATACAGTGCCCCCCCTATCATTACATAATGTCCTCTGTTATTATAATATACAGTGCCCCTTATATTACATAATGTCCTCTGTTATTATAATATACAGTGCCCCCTATCATTATATAATGTCCTCTCTTATTATAATATTCAGTGCCCCCTATCATTACATAATGTCCTCTGTTATTATAATATACAGTGCCCCTTATTTTACATAATGTCCTCTATTATTATAATATACAGTGCCTCCTATCATTATATAATGACCTCTCTTATTATAATATACAGTGCCCCCAATTATTACATAATGTCCTCTGTTATTATAATATACAGTGCCCCCTATCATTACATAATGTCCTCTGTTATTATAATATACAGTGCCCCTTATATTACATAATGTCCTCTGTTATTATAATATACAGTGCCCCTTACATTACATAATGTCCTCTGTTATTATAATATACAGTGCCCCTTATATAACATAATGTCCTCTGTTATTATAATATACAGTGCCACTTATATTACATAATGTCCTCTGTTATTATAATATACAGTGCCCCCTATCATTACATAATGTCCTCTGTTATTATAATATACAGTGCACCCTATCATTACATAATGTCCTCTGTTATTATAATATACAGTGCCCCCTATCATTACATAATGTCCTCTGTTATTATAATATACAGTGCCCCTTATATTACATAATGTCCTCTGTTATTATAATATACAGTGCCCCCTATCATTACATAATGTCCTCTGTTATTATAATATACAGTGCCCCCTATCATTACATAATGTCCTATGTTATTATAATATACAGTGCCCCTTATATTACATAATGTCCTCTGTTATTGTAATATACAGTGCCCCTTATATTACATAATTTCCTCTGTTATTATAATATACAGTGCCCCCTATCATTATATAATGTCCTCTCTTATTATAATATACAGTGTCCCCTATCATTACATTATGTCCTCTGTTATTATAATATACAGTGCCCCCTATCATTACATAATATCCTCTGTTATTATAATATTCAGTGCCCCCTATCATTACATAATGTCCTCTGTTATTATAATATACAGTGCCCCTTATATTACATAATGTCCTCTATTATTATAATATGCAGTGCCCCCTATCATTATATAATGTCCTCTCTTATTATAATATACAGTGCACCCAATCATTACATAATGTCCTCTGTTATTATAATATACAGTGCCCCCTATCATTACATAATGTCCTCTGTTATTATAATATACAGTGCCCCTTATATTACAAAATGTCCTCTGTTATTATAATATAAAGTGCCCCTTATATTACATAATGTCCTCTGTTATTATAATATACAGTGCCCCCTATCATTACATAATGTCCTCTGTTATTATAATATACAGTGCCCCTTATATTACATAATGTCCTCTGTTATTATAATATACAGTGCCCCCTATCATTATATAATGTCCTCTCTTATTATAATATACAGTGCCCCCTATCATTACATAATGTCCTCTCTTATTATAATATACAGTGCCCCTTATATTACATAATGTCCTCTATTATTATAATATACAGTGCCCCCAATTAATACATAATGTCCTCTGTTATTATAATATACAGTGCCCCCTATCATTACATAATGTCCTCTGTTATTATAATATACAGTGCCCCTTATATTACATAATGTCCTCTGTTATTATAATATACAGTCCCCCCTATAATTATATAATGTCCTCTCTTATTATAATATACAGTGCCCCCTATCATTACATAATGTCCTCTCTTATTATAATATACAGTGCCCCTTATATTACATAATGTCCTCTGTTATTATAATATACAGTGCCCCTTATATTACATGATGTCCTCTGATATTATAATATACAGTGCCCCCTATCATTATATAATGTCCTCTGTTATTATAATATACAGTGCCCCCTATCATTACATAATGTCCTCTGTTATTATAATATACAGTGCCCCTTATATTACATAATGTCCTCTGTTATTATAATATACATTGCCCCTTATATTACATAATGTCCTCTGTTATTATAATATACAGTGCCCCCTATCATTACATAATGTCCTCTGTTATTATAATATACAGTGCCCCTTATATTACATAATGTCCTCTGTTATTATAATATACAGTGCCCCCTATCATTATATAATGTCCTCTCTTATTATAATATACAGTGCCCTCTATCATTACATAATGTCCTCTGTTATTATAATATACAGTGCCCCTTATATTACATAATGTTCTCTATTATTATAATATACAGTGCCCCCAATTAATACATAATGTCCTCTGTTATTATAATATACAGTGCCCCCTATCATTACATAATGTCCTATGTTATTATAATATACAGTGCCCCTTATATTACATAATGTCCTCTGATATTATAATATACAGTGCCCCCTATCATTATATAATGTCCTCTGTTATTATAATATACAGTGCCCCTTATATTACATAATGTCCTCTGTTATTATAATATACAGTGCCCCCTATTATCACATAATGTCCTCTGTTATTATAATATACAGTGCCCCTTATATTACATAATTTCCTCTGTTATTATAATATACAGTGCCCCCTATAATTATATAATGTCCTCTCTTATTATAATATACAGTGCCCCCTATCATTACATAATGTCCTCTCTTATTATAATATACAGTGCCCCTTATATTACATAATGTCCTCTGTTATTATAATATACAGTGCCCCTTATATTACATAATGTCCTCTGATATTATAATATACAGTGCCCCCTATCATTATATAATGTCCTCTGTTATTATAATATACAGTGCCCCTTATATTACATAATGTCCTCTGTTATTATAATATACAGTGCCCCCTATCATTACATAATGTCCTCTGTTATTATAATATACAGTGCCCCTTATATTACATAATTTCCTCTGTTATTATAATATACAGTGCCCCTATCAATACATAATGTCCTCTCTTATTATAATATACAGTGCCCCCTATCATAACATAATGTCCTCTGATATTATAATATACAGTGCCCCCTATCATTATATAATGTCCTCTGTTATTATAATATACAGTGCCCTTTATATTACATAATGTCCTCTGTTATTATAATATACAGTGCCCCTTATATTACATAATGTCTTCTGTTATTATAATATACAGTGCCCCCTATCATTATATAATGTCCTCTGTTATTATAATATACAGTGCCCTTTATATTACATAATGTCCTCTGTTATTATAATATACAGTGCCACTTATATTACATAATGTCCTCTGTTATTATAATATACAGTGCCCCCTATCATTACATAATGTCCTCTGTTATTATAATATACAGTGCCCCCTATCATTACATAATGTCCTCTGTTATTATAATATACAGTGCCCCCCTATCATTACATAATGTCCTCTGTTATTATAATATACAGTGCCCCCTATCATTATATAATGTCCTCTCTTATTATAATATACAGTGCCCCTATCATTACATAATGTCCTCTGTTATTATAATATACAGTGCCCCTTATATTACATAATGTCCTCTATTATTATAATATACAGTGCCCCCTATCATTATATAATGTCCTCTCTTATTATAATATACAGTGCCCCTATCATTACATAATGTCCTCTGTTATTATAATATACAGTGCCCCTTATATTACATAATGTCCTCTATTATTATAATATACAGTGCCCCCTATCATTATATAATGTCCTCTCTTATTATAATATACAGTGCCCCCAATTATTACATAATGTCCTCTGTTATTATAATATACAGTGCCCCCTATCATTACATAATGTCCTCTGTTATTATAATATACAGTGCCCCTTATATTACATAATGTCCTCTGTTATTATAATATACAGTGCCCCTTACATTACATAATGTCCTCTGTTATTATAATATACAGTGCCCCTTATATAACATAATGTCCTCTGTTATTATAATATACAGTGCCACTTATATTACATAATGTCCTCTGTTATTATAATATACAGTGCCCCCTATCATTACATAATGTCCTCTGTTATTATAATATACAGTGCCCCCTATCATTACATAATGTCCTCTGTTATTATAATATACAGTGCCCCCAATTATTACATAATGTCCTCTGTTATTATAATATACAGTGCCCCTTATATTACATAATGTCCTCTGTTATTATAATATACAGTGCCCCCTATCATTATATAATGTCCTCTCTTATTATAATATACAGTGCCCCTATCATTACATAATGTCCTCTGTTATTATAATATACAGTGCCCCTTATATTACATAATGTCCTCTGTTATTATAATATACAGTGCCCCCTATCATTATATAATGTCCTATCTTATTATAATATACAGTGCCCCCTATCATTACATAATGTCCTCTGTTATTATAATATACAGTGCCCCTTATATTACATAATGTCCTCTGTTATTATAATATACAGTGCCCCTTACATTACATAATGTCCTCTGTTATTATAATATACAGTGCCCCTTATATTACATAATGTCCTCTGTTATTATAATATACAGTGCCCCTTACATTACATAATGTCCTCTGTTATTATAATATACAGTGCCCCTTATATAACATAATGTCCTCTGTTATTATAATATACAGTGCCACTTATATTACATAATGTCCTCTGTTATTATAATATACAGTGCCCCCTATCATTACATAATGTCCTCTGTTATTATAATATACAGTGCCCCCTATCATTACATAATGTCCTCTGTTATTATAATATACAGTGCACCCTATCATTACATAATGTCCTCTGTTATTATAATGTACAGTGCCCCCTATCATTACATAATGTCCTCTGTTATTATAATATACAGTGCCCCCTATCATTACATAATGTCCTCTCTTATTATAATATACAGTGCCCCCAATTATTACATAATGTCCTCTGTTATTATAATATACAGTGCCCCCTATCATTACATAATGTCCTCTGTTATTATAATATACAGTGCCCCTTACATTACATAATGTCCTCTGTTATTATAATATACAGTGCCCCTTATATAACATAATGTCCTCTGTTATTATAATATACAGTGCCACTTATATTACATAATGTCCTCTGTTATTATAATATACAGTGCCCCCTATCATTACATAATGTCCTCTTTTATTATAATATACAGTGCCCCCTATCATTACATAATGTCCTCTGTTATTATAATATACAGTGCCCCTTATATTACATAATTTCCTCTGTTATTATAATATACAGTGCCCCCTATAATTATATAATGTCCTCTCTTATTATAATATACAGTGCCCCCTATCATTACATAATGTCCTCTCTTATTATAATATACAGTGCCCCTTATATTACATAATGTCCTCTGTTATTATAATATACAGTGCCCCTTATATTACATAATGTCCTCTGATACTATAATATACAGTGCCCCCTATCATTATATAATGTCCTCTGTTATTATAATATACAGTGCCCCTTATATTACATAATGTCCTCTGTTATTATAATATACAGTGCCCCTATCAATACATAATGTCCTCTGTTATTATAATATACAGTGCCCCCTATCATAACATAATGTCCTCTGATATTATAATATACAGTGCCCCCTATCATTATATAATGTCCTCTGTTATTATAATATACAGTGCCCCTTATATTACATAATGTCCTCTGTTATTATAATATACAGTGCCCCTTATATAACATAATGTCCTCTGTTATTATAATATACAGTGCCACTTATATTACATAATGTCCTCTGTTATTATAATATACAGTGCCCCCTATCATTACATAATGTCCTCTGTTATTATAATATACAGTGCCCCCTATCATTACATAATGTCCTCTGTTATTATAATATACAGTGCACCCTATCATTACATAATGTCCTCTATTATTATAATATACAGTGCCCCCTATCATTATATAATGTCCTCTCTTATTATAATATACAGTGCCCCCAATTATTACATAATGTCCTCTGTTATTATAATATACAGTGCCCCTTACATTACATAATGTCCTCTGTTATTATAATATACAGTGCCCCTTATATAACATAATGTCCTCTGTTATTATAATATACAGTGCCACTTATATTACATAATGTCCTCTGTTATTATAATATACAGTGCCCCCTATCATTACATAATGTCCTCTGTTATTATAATATACAGTGCCCCCTATCATTACATAATGTCCTCTGTTATTATAATATACAGTGCCCCCTATCATTACATAATGTCCTTTGTTATTATAATATACAGTGCCCCCTATCATTACATAATGTCCTCTGTTATTATAATATACAGTGCACCCTATCATTACATAATGTCCTCTATTATTATAATATACAGTGCCCCCTATCAATATATAATGTCCTCTCTTATTATAATATACAGTGCCCCCAATTATTACATAATGTCCTCTGTTATTATAATATACAGTGCCCCCTATCATTACATAATGTCCTCTGTTATTATAATATACAGTGCCCCTTATATTACATAATGTCCTCTGTTATTATAATATACAGTGCCCCTTACATTACATAATGTCCTCTGTTATTATAATATACAGTGCCCCTTATATAACATATTGTCCTCTGTTATTATAATATACAGTGCCACTTATATTACATAATGTCCTCTGTTATTATAATATACAGTGCCCCCTATCATTACATAATGTCCTCTGTTATTATAATATACAGTGCCCCCTATCATTACATAATGTCCTCTGTTATTATAATATACAGTGCACCCTATCATTACATAATGTCCTCTGTTATTATAATGTACAGTGCCCCCTATCATTACATAATGTCCTCTGTTATTATAATATACAGTGCCCCTTACATTACATATTGTCCTCTGTTATTATAATATACAGTGCCCCTTATATAACATAATGTCCTCTGTTATTATAATATACAGTGCCACTTATATTACATAATGTCCTCTGTTATTATAATATACAGTGCCCCCTATCATTACATAATGTCCTCTGTTATTATAATATACAGTGCCCCCTATCATTACATAATGTCCTCTGTTATTATAATATACAGTGCCCCTTATATTACATAATTTCCTCTGTTATTATAATATACAGTGCCCCCTATAATTATATAATGTCCTCTCTTATTATAATATACAGTGCCCCCTATCATTACATAATGTCCTCTCTTATTATAATATACAGTGCCCCTTATATTACATAATGTCCTCTGTTATTATAATATACAGTGCCCCTTATATTACATAATGTCCTCTGATATTATAATATACAGTGCCCCCTATCATTATATAATGTCCTGTGTTATTATAATATACAGTGCCCCTTATATTACATAATGTCCTCTGTTATTATAATATACAGTGCCCCCTATCATTACATAATGTCCTCTGTTATTATAATATACAGTGCCCCTTATATTACATAATTTCCTCTGTTATTATAATATACAGTGCCCCCTATCATTATATAATGTCCTCTCTTATTATAATATACAGTGCCCCTATCAATACATAATGTCCTCTGTTATTATAATATACAGTGCCCCCTATCATAACATAATGTCCTCTGATATTATAATATACAGTGCCCCCTATCATTATGTAATGTCCTCTGTTATTATAATATACAGTGCCCTTTATATTGCATAATGTCCTTTGTTATTATAATATACAGTCCCCCCTAAAATTATATAATGTCCTCTCTTATTATAATATACAGTGCCCCCTATCATTACATAATGTCCTCTCTTATTATAATATACAGTGCCCCTTATATTACATAATGTCCTCTGTTATTATAATATACAGTGCCCCTTATATTACATGATGTCCTCTGATATTATAATATACAGTGCCCCCTATCATTATATAATGTCCTCTGTTATTATAATATACAGTGCCCCCTATCATTACATAATGTCCTCTGTTATTATAATATACAGTGCCCCTTATATTACATAATGTCCTCTGTTATTATAATATACATTGCCCCTTATATTACATAATGTCCTCTGTTATTATAATATACAGTGCCCCCTATCATTACATAATGTCCTCTGTTATTATAATATACAGTGCCCCTTATATTACATAATGTCCTCTGTTATTATAATATACAGTGCCCCCTATCATTATATAATGTCCTCTCTTATTATAATATACAGTGCCCTCTATCATTACATAATGTCCTCTGTTATTATAATATACAGTGCCCCTTATATTACATAATGTTCTCTATTATTATAATATACAGTGCCCCCAATTAATACATAATGTCCTCTGTTATTATAATATACAGTGCCCCCTATCATTACATAATGTCCTATGTTATTATAATATACAGTGCCCCTTATATTACATAATGTCCTCTGATATTATAATATACAGTGCCCCCTATCATTATATAATGTCCTCTGTTATTATAATATACAGTGCCCCTTATATTACATAATGTCCTCTGTTATTATAATATACAGTGCCCCCTATTATCACATAATGTCCTCTGTTATTATAATATACAGTGCCCCCTATTATCACATAATGTCCTCTGTTATTATAATATACAGTGCCCCCTATAATTATATAATGTCCTCTCTTATTATAATATACAGTGCCCCCTATCATTACATAATGTCCTCTCTTATTATAATATACAGTGCCCCTTATATTACATAATGTCCTCTGTTATTATAATATACAGTGCCCCTTATATTACATAATGTCCTCTGATATTATAATATACAGTGCCCCCTATCATTATATAATGTCCTCTGTTATTATAATATACAGTGCCCCTTATATTACATAATGTCCTCTGTTATTATAATATACAGTGCCCCCTATCATTACATAATGTCCTCTGTTATTATAATATACAGTGCCCCTTATATTACATAATTTCCTCTGTTATTATAATATACAGTGCCCCCTATCATTATATAATGTCCTCTCTTATTATAATATACAGTGCCCCTATCAATACATAATGTCCTCTCTTATTATAATATACAGTGCCCCCTATCATAACATAATGTCCTCTGATATTATAATATACAGTGCCCCCTATCATTATATAATGTCCTCTGTTATTATAATATACAGTGCCCTTTATATTACATAATGTCCTCTGTTATTATAATATACAGTGCCCCTTATATTACATAATGTCTTCTGTTATTATAATATACAGTGCCCCCTATCATTATATAATGTCCTCTGTTATTATAATATACAGTGCCCTTTATATTACATAATGTCCTCTGTTATTATAATATACAGTGCCACTTATATTACATAATGTCCTCTGTTATTATAATATACAGTGCCCCCTATCATTACATAATGTCCTCTGTTATTATAATATACAGTGCCCCCTATCATTACATAATGTCCTCTGTTATTATAATATACAGTGCCCCCCTATCATTACATAATGTCCTCTGTTATTATAATATACAGTGCCCCCTATCATTATATAATGTCCTCTCTTATTATAATATACAGTGCCCCTATCATTACATAATGTCCTCTGTTATTATAATATACAGTGCCCCTTATATTACATAATGTCCTCTATTATTATAATATACAGTGCCCCCTATCATTATATAATGTCCTCTCTTATTATAATATACAGTGCCCCTATCATTACATAATGTCCTCTGTTATTATAATATACAGTGCCCCTTATATTACATAATGTCCTCTATTATTATAATATACAGTGCCCCCTATCATTATATAATGTCCTCTCTTATTATAATATACAGTGCCCCCAATTATTACATAATGTCCTCTGTTATTATAATATACAGTGCCCCCTATCATTACATAATGTCCTCTGTTATTATAATATACAGTGCCCCTTATATTACATAATGTCCTCTGTTATTATAATATACAGTGCCCCTTACATTACATAATGTCCTCTGTTATTATAATATACAGTGCCCCTTATATAACATAATGTCCTCTGTTATTATAATATACAGTGCCACTTATATTACATAATGTCCTCTGTTATTATAATATACAGTGCCCCCTATCATTACATAATGTCCTCTGTTATTATAATATACAGTGCCCCCTATCATTACATAATGTCCTCTGTTATTATAATATACAGTGCCCCCAATTATTACATAATGTCCTCTGTTATTATAATATACAGTGCCCCTTATATTACATAATGTCCTCTGTTATTATAATATACAGTGCCCCCTATCATTATATAATGTCCTCTCTTATTATAATATACAGTGCCCCTATCATTACATAATGTCCTCTGTTATTATAATATACAGTGCCCCTTATATTACATAATGTCCTCTGTTATTATAATATACAGTGCCCCCTATCATTATATAATGTCCTATCTTATTATAATATACAGTGCCCCCTATCATTACATAATGTCCTCTGTTATTATAATATACAGTGCCCCTTATATTACATAATGTCCTCTGTTATTATAATATACAGTGCCCCTTACATTACATAATGTCCTCTGTTATTATAATATACAGTGCCCCTTATATTACATAATGTCCTCTGTTATTATAATATACAGTGCCCCTTACATTACATAATGTCCTCTGTTATTATAATATACAGTGCCCCTTATATAACATAATGTCCTCTGTTATTATAATATACAGTGCCACTTATATTACATAATGTCCTCTGTTATTATAATATACAGTGCCCCCTATCATTACATAATGTCCTCTGTTATTATAATATACAGTGCCCCCTATCATTACATAATGTCCTCTGTTATTATAATATACAGTGCACCCTATCATTACATAATGTCCTCTGTTATTATAATGTACAGTGCCCCCTATCATTACATAATGTCCTCTGTTATTATAATATACAGTGCCCCCTATCATTACATAATGTCCTCTCTTATTATAATATACAGTGCCCCCAATTATTACATAATGTCCTCTGTTATTATAATATACAGTGCCCCCTATCATTACATAATGTCCTCTGTTATTATAATATACAGTGCCCCTTACATTACATAATGTCCTCTGTTATTATAATATACAGTGCCCCTTATATAACATAATGTCCTCTGTTATTATAATATACAGTGCCACTTATATTACATAATGTCCTCTGTTATTATAATATACAGTGCCCCCTATCATTACATAATGTCCTCTTTTATTATAATATACAGTGCCCCCTATCATTACATAATGTCCTCTGTTATTATAATATACAGTGCCCCTTATATTACATAATTTCCTCTGTTATTATAATATACAGTGCCCCCTATAATTATATAATGTCCTCTCTTATTATAATATACAGTGCCCCCTATCATTACATAATGTCCTCTCTTATTATAATATACAGTGCCCCTTATATTACATAATGTCCTCTGTTATTATAATATACAGTGCCCCTTATATTACATAATGTCCTCTGATACTATAATATACAGTGCCCCCTATCATTATATAATGTCCTCTGTTATTATAATATACAGTGCCCCTTATATTACATAATGTCCTCTGTTATTATAATATACAGTGCCCCTATCAATACATAATGTCCTCTGTTATTATAATATACAGTGCCCCCTATCATAACATAATGTCCTCTGATATTATAATATACAGTGCCCCCTATCATTATATAATGTCCTCTGTTATTATAATATACAGTGCCCCTTATATTACATAATGTCCTCTGTTATTATAATATACAGTGCCCCTTATATAACATAATGTCCTCTGTTATTATAATATACAGTGCCACTTATATTACATAATGTCCTCTGTTATTATAATATACAGTGCCCCCTATCATTACATAATGTCCTCTGTTATTATAATATACAGTGCCCCCTATCATTACATAATGTCCTCTGTTATTATAATATACAGTGCACCCTATCATTACATAATGTCCTCTATTATTATAATATACAGTGCCCCCTATCATTATATAATGTCCTCTCTTATTATAATATACAGTGCCCCCAATTATTACATAATGTCCTCTGTTATTATAATATACAGTGCCCCTTACATTACATAATGTCCTCTGTTATTATAATATACAGTGCCCCTTATATAACATAATGTCCTCTGTTATTATAATATACAGTGCCACTTATATTACATAATGTCCTCTGTTATAATATACAGTGCCCCCTATCATTACATAATGTCCTCTGTTATTATAATATACAGTGCCCCCTATCATTACATAATGTCCTCTGTTATTATAATATACAGTGCCCCCTATCATTACATAATGTCCTCTGTTATTATAATATACAGTGCCCCCTATCATTACATAATGTCCTCTGTTATTATAATATACAGTGCACCCTATCATTACATAATGTCCTCTATTATTATAATATACAGTGCCCCCTATCATTATATAATGTCCTCTCTTATTATAATATACAGTGCCCCCAATTATTACATAATGTCCTCTGTTATTATAATATACAGTGCCCCCTATCATTACATAATGTCCTCTGTTATTATAATATACAGTGCCCCTTATATTACATAATGTCCTCTGTTATTATAATATACAGTGCCCCTTACATTACATAATGTCCTCTGTTATTATAATATACAGTGCCCCTTATATAACATAATGTCCTCTGTTATTATAATATACAGTGCCACTTATATTACATAATGTCCTCTGTTATTATAATATACAGTGCCCCCTATCATTACATAATGTCCTCTGTTATTATAATATACAGTGCCCCCTATCATTACATAATGTCCTCTGTTATTATAATATACAGTGCACCCTATCATTACATAATGTCCTCTGTTATTATAATGTACAGTGCCCCCTATCATTACATAATGTCCTCTGTTATTATAATATACAGTGCCCCCTATCATTACATAATGTCCTCTCTTATTATATTATACAGTGCCCCCAATTATTACATAATGTCCTCTGTTATTATAATATACAGTGCCCCCTATCATTACATAATGTCCTCTGTTATTATAATATACAGTGCCCCTTACATTACATAATGTCCTCTGTTATTATAATATACAGTGCCCCTTATATAACATAATGTCCTCTGTTATTATAATATACAGTGCCACTTATATTACATAATGTCCTCTGTTATTATAATATACAGTGCCCCCTATCATTACATAATGTCCTCTGTTATTATAATATACAGTGCCCCCTATCATTACATAATGTCCTCTGTTATTATAATATACAGTGCCCCTTATATTACATAATTTCCTCTGTTATTATAATATACAGTGCCCCCTATAATTATATAATGTCCTCTCTTATTATAATATACAGTGCCCCCTATCATTACATAATGTCCTCTCTTATTATAATATACAGTGCCCCTTATATTACATAATGTCCTCTCTTATTATAATATACAGTGCCCCTTATATTACATAATGTCCTCTGATATTATAATATACAGTGCCCCCTATCATTATATAATGTCCTGTGTTATTATAATATACAGTGCCCCTTATATTACATAATGTCCTCTGTTATTATAATATACAGTGCCCCCTATCATTACATAATGTCCTCTGTTATTATAATATACAGTGCCCCTTATATTACATAATTTCCTCTGTTATTATAATATACAGTGCCCCCTATCATTATATAATGTCCTCTCTTATTATAATATACAGTGCCCCTATCAATACATAATGTCCTCTGTTATTATAATATACAGTGCCCCCTATCATAACATAATGTCCTCTGATATTATAATATACAGTGCCCCCTATCATTATGTAATGTCCTCTGTTATTATAATATACAGTGCCCTTTATATTGCATAATGTCCTTTGTTATTATAATATACAGTGCCCCTTATATTACATAATGTCCTCTGTTATTATAATATACAGTGTTCCTTATATTACATAATGTCCTCTGTTATTATAATATACAGTGCCCCTTATATAACATAATGTCCTCTGTTATTATAATATACAGTGCCACTTATATTACATAATGTCCTCTGTTATTATAATATACAGTGCCCCCTATCATTACATAATGTCCTCTGTTATTATAATATACAGTGCCCCCTATCATTACATAATGTCCTCTGTTATTATAATATACAGTGCCCCCTATCATTACATAATGTCCTCTGTTATTATAATATACAGTGCCCCTTATATTACATAATGTCCTCTGTTATTATAATATACAGTGCCCCCTATCATTACATAATGTCCTCTGTTATTATAATATACAGTGCCCCCTATCATTACATAATGTCCTCTGTTATTATAATATACAGTGCCCCTTATATTACATAATGTCCTCTGTTATTATAATATACAGTGCCCCTTATATTACATAATGTCCTCTGTTATTATAATATACAGTGCCCCCTATCATTACATAATGTCCTCTGTTATTATAATATACAGTGCCCCCTATCATTACATAATATCCTCTGTTATTATAATATACAGTGCCCCTTATATTACATAATGTCCTCTGTTATTATAATATACAGTGCCCCCTATCATTATATAATGTCCTCTCTTATTATAATATACAGTGTCCCCTATCATTACATAATATCCTCTGTTATTATAATATACAGTGCCCCTTATATTACATAATGTCCTCTGTTATTATAATATACAGTGCCCCCTATCATTATATAATGTCCTCTCTTATTATAATATACAGTGTCCCCTATCATTACATAATATCCTCTGTTATTATAATATACAGTGCCCCTTATATTACATAATGTCCTCTGTTATTATAATATACAGTGCCCCCAATCATTACTTAATGTCCTCTGTTATTATAATATACAGTGCCCCCTATCATTACATAATGTCCTCTGTTATTATAATATACAGTGCCCCTTATATTACATAATGTCCTCTGTTATTATAATATAAAGTGCCCCTTATATTACATAATGTCCTCTGTTATTATAATATACAGTGCCCCCTATCATTATATAATGTCCTCTTTTATTATAATATACAGTGCCCCTATCAATACATAATGTCCTCTGTTATTATAATATACAGTGCCCCTATCATTACATAATGTCCTCTGATATTATAATATACAGTGCCCCCTATCATTATATAATGTCCTCTGTTATTATAATATACAGTGCCCCTTATATTACATAATGTCCTCTGTTATTATAATATACAGTGCCCCCTATCATTATATAATGTCCTCTCTTATTATAATATACAGTGTCCCCTATCATTACATAATATCCTCTGTTATTATAATATACAGTGCCCATTATATTACATAATGTCCTCTGTTATTATAATATACAGTGCCCCTTATATTACATAATGTCCTCTGTTATTATAATATACAGTGCCCCCTATCATTACATAATGTCCTTTTTTTATTATAATATACAGTGCCCCTTATATTACATAATGTCCTCTCTTATTATAATATACAGTGCCCCCTATCATTATATAATGTCTTCTCTTATTATAATATACAGTGCCCCCTATCATTACATAATGTCCTCTGTTTATTATAATATACAGTGCCCCTTATATTACATAATGTCCTCTATTATTATAATATATAGTGCCCCCAATTAATACATAATGTCCTCTGTTATTATAATATACAGTGCCCCCTATCATTATATAATGTCCTCTGTTATTATAATATACAGTGCCCCTTATATTACATAATGTCCTCTGTTATTATAATATACAGTGTCCCCTATAATTATATAATGTCCTCTCTTATTATAATATACAGTGCCCCTTATATTACATAATGTCCTCTGTTATTATAATATACAGTGCCCCCTATAATTACATAATGTCCTCTGTTATTCTAATATACAGAGCCCCCTATCATTACATAATGTCCTCTGTTATTATAATATACAGTGCCCCTTATAATACATAATGTCCTCTGTTATTATAATATACAGTGCCTTCAATCATTATATAATGTCCTCTGTTATTATAATATACAGTGCCTCCTATCATTACATAATGTCCTCTGTTATAATAATATACAGTGCCCCTTATATTACATAATGTCCTCTGTTATTATAATATAAAGTGCCCCTTATATTACATAATGTCCTCTGTTATTATAATATACAGTGCCCCCTATCATTATATAATGTCCTCTTTTATTATAATATACAGTGCCCCTATCAATACATAATGTCCTCTGTTATTATAATATACAGTGCCCCCTATCATTACATAATGTCCTCTGATATTATAATATACAGTGCCCCCTATCATTATATAATGTCCTCTGTTATTATAATATACAGTGCCCTTTATATTACATAATGTCCTCTGTTATTATAATATACAGTGCCCCTTATATTACATAATGTCTTCTGTTATTATAATATACAGTGCCCCTTATATTACATAATGTCTTCTGTTATTATAATATACAGTGCCCCTTATATTACATAATGTCCTCTGTTATTATAATATACAGTGCCCCTTATATAACATAATGTCATCTGTTATTATAATATACAGTGCCACTTATATTACATAATGTCCTCTGTTATTATAATATACAGTGCCCCCTATCATTACATAATGTCCTCTGTTATTATAATATACAGTGCCCCCTATCATTACATAATGTCCTCTGTTATTATAATATACAGTGCCCCTTATATTACATAATGTCCTCTGTTATTATAATATACAGTGCCCCCTATCATTACATAATGTCCTCTCTTATTATAATATACAGTGCCCCTTATATTACAAAATGTCCTCTGTTATTATAATATACAGTGCCCCTTATATTACATAATGTCCTCTGATATTATAATATACAGTGCCCCTTATATTACATAATGTCCTCTGTTATTATAATATACAGTGCCCCTTATATTACATAATGTCCTCTGTTATTATAATATACAGTGCCCATTATCATTACATAATGTCCTCTGTTATTATAATATACAGTGCCCCTTATATTACATAATGTCCTCTGTTATTATAATATACAGTGCCCCTTATATTACATAATGTCCTCTGCTATTATAATATACAGTGCCCCTTATATTACATAATGTCCTCTGTTATTATAATATACAGTGCCCCTTATATTACATAATGTCCTCTATTATTATAATATACAGTGCCCCCTATCATTATATAATGTCCTCTGTTATTATAATATACAGTGCCCTTTATATTACATAATGTCCTCTGTTATTATAATATACAGTGCCCCTTATATTACATAATGTCCTCTTTTATTATAATATACAGTGCCCCCTATAATTACATAATGTCCTCTCTTATTATAATATACAGTGTCCCCTATCATTACATAATGTCCTCTCTTATTATAATATACAGTGCCCCTTATATTACATAATGTCCTCTGTTATTATAATATACAGTGCCCCTTATACTACATAATGTCCTCTGTTATTATAATATACAGTGCCCCTTATATTACATAATGTCCTCTGTTATTATAATATACAGTGCCCCCTATCATTATATAATGTCCTCTGTTATTATAATATACAGTGCCCCCTATCATTATATAATGTCCTGTCTTATTATAATATACAGTGCCCCTATCAATACATAATGTCCTCTGTTATTATAATATACAGTGCCCCCTATCATAACATAATGTCCTCTGATATTATAATATACAGTGCCCCCTATCATTATATAATGTTCTCTGTTATTAAAATATACAGTGCCACTTATATTACATAATGTCCTCTGTTATTATAATATACAGTGCCCCCTATCATTACATAATGTCCTCTGTTATTATAATATACAGTGCACCCTATCATTACATAATGTCCTCTGTTATTATAATATACAGTGCCCCTTACATTACATAATGTCCTCTGTTATTATAATATACAGTGCCCCTTATATAACATAATGTCATCTGTTATTATAATATACAGTGCCACTTATATTACATAATGTCCTCTGTTATTATAATATACAGTGCCCCCTATCATTACATAATGTCCTCTGTTATTATAATATACAGTGCACCCTATCATTACATAATGTCCTCTGTTATTATAATATACAGTGCCCCCTATCATTACATAATGTCCTCTGTTATTATAATATACAGTGCCCCCTATCATTACATAATGTCCTCTGTTATTATAATATACAGTGCCCCCTATCATTACATAATGTCCTCTGTTATTATAATATAAAGTGCCCCTTATATTACATAATGTCCTCTGTTATTATAATATACAGTGCCCCCTATCATTACATAATGTCCACTGTTATTATAATATACAGTGCCCCTTATATTACATAATTTCCTCTGTTATTATAATATACAGTGCCCCTATCATTATATAATGTCCTCTGTTATTATAATATACAGTGCCCCTTATATTACATAATGTCCTCTGTTATTATAATATACAGTGCCCCTTATATTACATAATTTCCTCTGTTATTATAATATACAGTGCCCCGTATATTACATAATGTCCTCTGTTATTATAATATACAGTGCCCCCTATCATTACATAATGTCCTCTGTTATTATAATATACAGTGCCCCTTATATTACATAATGTCCTTTGTTATTATAATATACAGTGCCCCCTATCATTATATAATGTCCTCTCTTATTATAATATACAGTGCCCCCTATCATTACATAATGTCCTCTGTTATTATAATATACAGTGCCCCTTATATTACATAATGTCCTCTATTATTATAATATACAGTGCCCCTTATATTACATAATGTCCTCTGATATTATAATATACAGTGCCCCCTATCATTATATAATGTCCTCTGTTATTATAATATACAGTGCCCCTTATATTACATAATGTCCTCTGTTATTATAATATACAGTGCCCCCTATCATTACATAATGTCCTCTGTTATTATAATATACAGTGCCCCTTATATTACATAATGTCCTCTGTTATTATAATATACAGTGCCCCTTATATTACATAATTTCCTCTGTTATTATAATATACAGTGCCCCCTATCATTATATAATGTCCTCTGTTATTATAATATACAGTGCCCCTTATATTACATAATGTCCTCTGTTATTATAATATACAGTGCCCCCTATCATTACATAATGTCCTCTGTTATTATAATATACAGTGCCCCTTATATTACATAATGTCCTCTGTTATTATAATATACAGTGCCCCTTATATTACATAATTTCCTCTGTTATTATAATATACAGTGCCCCCTATCATTATATAATGTCCTGTGTTATTATAATATACAGTGCCCCTTATATTACATAATTTCCTCTGTTATTATAATATACAGTGCCCCCTATCATTATATAATGTCCTCTGTTATTATAATATACAGTGCCCCTTATATTACATAATGTCCTCTGTTATTATAATATACAGTGCCCCCTATCATTATATAATGTCCTCTGTTATTATAATATACAGTGCCCCTTATATTACATAATGTCCTCTGTTATTATAATATACAGTGCCCCTTATATTACATAATGTCCTCTATTATTATAATATACAGTGCCCCTTATATTACATAATGTCCTCTGATATTATAATATACAGTGCCCCCTATCATTATATAATGTCCTCTGTTATTATAATATACAGTGCCCCTTATATTACATAATGTCCTCTGATATTATAATATACAGTGCCCCCTATCATTATATAATGTCCTCTGTTATTATAATATACAGTGCCCCTTATATTACATAATTTCCTCTGTTATTATAATATACAGTGCCCCCTATCATTATATAATGTCCTCTCTTATTATAATATACAGTGCCCCTATCAATACATAATGTCCTCTGTTATTATAATATACAGTGCCCCCTATCATAACATAATGTCTTCTGATATTATAATATACAGTGCCCCCTATCATTATATAATGTCCTCTGTTATTATAATATACAGTGCCCTTTATATTACATAATGTCCTCTGTTATTATAATATACAGTGCCCCTTATATTACATAATGTCTTCTGTTATTATAATATACAGTGCCCCCTATCATTATACAATATCCTCTGTTATTATAATATAAAGTGCCCTTTATATTACATAATGTCCTCTGTTATTATAATATACAGTGCCACTTATATTACATAATGTCCTCTGTTATTATAATATACAGTGCCCCCAATTATTACATAATGTCCTCTGTTATTATAATATACAGTGCCCCCTATCATTACATAATGTCCTCTGTTATTATAATATACAGTGCCCCTTATATTACATAATGTCCTCTGTTATTATAATATACAGTGCCCCCCCTATCATTACATAATGTCCTCTGTTATTATAATATACAGTGCCCCTTATATTACATAATGTCCTCTGTTATTATAATATACAGTGCCCCTTATATTACATAATTTCCTCTGTTATTATAATATACAGTGCCCCCTATCATTATATAATGTCCTCTGTTATTATAATATACAGTGCCCCTTATATTACATAATGTCCTCTGTTATTATAATATACAGTGCCCCTTATATTACATAATGTCCTCTATTATTATTATAATATACAGTGCCCCTTATATTACATAATGTCCTCTGATATTATAATATACAGTGCCCCCTATCATTATATAATGTCCTCTGTTATTATAATATACAGTGCCCCTTATATTACATAATGTCCTCTGATATTATAATATACAGTGCCCCCTATCATTATATAATGTCCTCTGTTATTATAATATACAGTGCCCCTTATATTACATAATTTCCTCTGTTATTATAATATACAGTGCCCCCTATCATTATATAATGTCCTCTCTTATTATAATATACAGTGCCCCCTATCATTATATAATATCCTCTGTTATTATAATATAAAGTGCCCTTTATATTACATAATGTCCTCTGTTATTATAATATACAGTGCCACTTATATTACATAATGTCCTCTGTTATTATAATATACAGTGCCCCCTATCATTACATAATGTCCTCTGTTATTATAATATACAGTGCCCCCTATCATTACATAATGTCCTCTGTTATTATAATATACAGTGCCCCTTATATTACATAATGTCCTCTGTTATTATAATATACAGTGCCCCCCCCTATCATTACATAATGTCCTCTGTTATTATAATATACAGTGCCCCTTATATTACATAATGTCCTCTGTTATTATAATATACATTGCCCCCTATCATTATATAATGTCCTCTCTTATTATAATATACAGTGCCCCCTATCATTACATAATGTCCTCTGTTATTATAATATACAGTGCCCCTTATATTACATAATGTCCTCTCTTATTATAATATACAGTGCCCCCTATCATTACATAATGTCCTCTGTTATTATAATATACAGTTCCCCTTATATTACATAATGTCCTCTATTATTATAATATACAGTGCCCCCAATTAATACATAATGTCCTCTGTTATTATAATATACAGTGCCCCCTATCATTACATAATGTCCTCTGTTATTATAATATACAGTGCCCCTTATATTACATAATGTCCTCTTTTATTATAATATACAGTGCCCCTTATATTACATAATGTCCTCTGATATTATAATATACAGTGCCCCCTATCATTATATAATGTCCTCTGTTATTATAATATACAGTGCCCCTTATATTACATAATGTCCTCTGTTATTATAATATACAGTGCCCCCTATCATTACATAATGTCCTCTGTTATTATAATATACAGTGCCCCTTATATTACATAATTTCCTCTGTTATTATAATATACAGTGCCCCCTATCATTATATAATGTCCTCTGTTATTATAATATACAGTGCCCCCTATCATAACATAATGTCTTCTGATATTATAATATACAGTGCCCCCTATCATTATATAATGTCCTCTGTTAATATAATATACAGTGCCCTTTATATTACATAATGTCCTCTGTTATTATAATATACAGTGCCCCTTATATTACATAATGTCTTCTGTTATTATAATATACAGTGCCCCCTATCATTATATAATATCCTCTGTTATTATAATATAAATTGCCCTTTATATTACATAATGTCCTCTGTTATTATAATATACAGTGCCACTTATATTACATAATGTCCTCTGTTATTATAATATACAGTGCCCCCTATCATTACATAATGTCCTCTGTTATTATAATATACAGTGCCCCCTATCATTACATAATGTCCTCTGTTATTATAATATACAGTGCCCCTTATATTACATAATGTCCTCTGTTATTATAATATACATTGCCCCCTATCATTATATAATGTCCTCTCTTATTATAATATACAGTGCCCCCTATCATTACATAATGTCCTCTGTTATTATAATATACAGTGCCCCTTATATCACATAATGTCCTCTATTATTATAATATACAGTGCCCCCTATCATTATATAATGTCCTCTCTTATTATAATATACAGTGCCCCCTATCATTACATAATGTCCTCTGTTATTATAATATACAGTGCCCCTTATATTACATAATTTCCTCTGTTATTATAATATACAGTGCCTCCTATCATAACATAATGTCCTCTGATATTATAATATACAGTGTCCCCTATCATTATATAATGTCCTCTCTTATTATAATATACAGTGCCCCCTATCATTACATAGTGTCCTCTGTTATTATAATATACAGTGCCCCTTATATTACATAATGTCCTCTATTATTATAATATACAGTGCCCCCTATCATTACATAATGTCCTCTCTTATTATAATATACAGTGCCCCCGATTATTACATAATGTCCTCTGTTATTATAATATACAGTGCCCCTTATATTACATAATTTCCTCTGTTATTATAATATACAGTGCCCCCTATCATTATATAATGTCCTCTCTTATTATAATATACAGTGCCCCTATCAATACATAATGTCCTCTGTTATTATAATATACAGTGCCCCCTATCATAACATAATGTCCTCTGATATTATAATATACAGTGCCCCCTATCATTATATAATGTCCTCTGTTATTATAATATACAGTGCCCTTTATATTACATAATGTCCTCTGTTATTATAATATACAGTGCCCCTTATATTACATAATGTCTTCTGTTATTATAATATACAGTGCCCTTTATATTACATAATGTCCTCTGTTATTATAATATACAGTGCCCCCTATCATTATATAATGTCCTCTGTTATTATAATATACAGTGCCCTTTATATTACATAATGTCCTCTGTTATTATAATATACAGTGCCACTTATATTACATAATGTCCTCTGTTATTATAATATACAGTGCCCCCTATCATTACATAATGTCCTCTGTTATTATAATATACAGTGCCCCCTATCATTACATAATGTCCTCTGTTATTATAATATACAGTGCCCCCCCTATCATTACATAATGTCCTCTGTTATTATAATATACAGTGCCCCTTATATTACATAATGTCCTCTGTTATTATAATATACAGTGCCCCCTATCATTATATAATGTCCTCTCTTATTATAATATTCAGTGCCCCCTATCATTACATAATGTCCTCTGTTATTATAATATACAGTGCCCCTTATATTACATAATGTCCTCTATTATTATAATATACAGTGCCTCCTATCATTATATAATGACCTCTGTTATTATAATATACAGTGCCCCCTATCATTACATAATGTCCTCTGTTATTATAATATACAGTGCCCCTTATATTACATAATGTCCTCTGTTATTATAATATACAGTGCCCCTTATATTACATAATGTCCTCTGTTATTATAATATACAGTGCCCCCTATCATTACATAATGTCCTCTGTTATTATAATATACAGTGCACCCTATCATTACATAATGTCCTCTGTTATTATAATATACAGTGCCCCTTATATTACATAATGTCCTCTGTTATTATAATATACAGTGCCCCCTATCATTACATAATGTCCTCTGTTATTATAATATACAGTGCCCCCTATCATTACATAATGTCCTCTGTTATTATAATATACAGTGCCCCTTATATTACATAATGTCCTCTGTTATTATAATATACAGTGCCCCCTATCATTACATAATGTCCTCTGTTATTATAATATACAGTGCCCCCTATCATTACATAATGTCCTATGTTATTATAATATACAGTGCCCCTTATATTACATAATGTCCTCTGTTATTGTAATATACAGTGCCCCTTATATTACATAATTTCCTCTGTTATTATAATATACAGTGCCCCCTATCATTATATAATGTCCTCTCTTATTATAATATACAGTGTCCCCTATCATTACATTATGTCCTCTGTTATTATAATATACAGTGCCCCCTATCATTACATAATATCCTCTGTTATTATAATATACAGTGCCCCCTATCATTACATAATGTCCTCTGTTATTATAATATACAGTGCCCTTATATTACATAATGTCCTCTATTATTATAATATGCAGTGCCCCCTATCATTATATAATGTCCTCTCTTATTATAATATACAGTGCACCCAATCATTACATAATGTCCTCTGTTATTATAATATACAGTGCCCCCTATCATTACATAATGTCCTCTGTTATTATAATATACAGTGCCCCTTATATTACATAATGTCCTCTGTTATTATAATATAAAGTGCCCCTTATATTACATAATGTCCTCTGTTATTATAATATACAGTGCCCCCTATCATTACATAATGTCCTCTGTTATTATAATATACAGTGCCCCTTATATTACATAATGTCCTCTGTTATTATAATATACAGTGCCCCTATCATTACATAATGTCCTCTGTTATTATAATATACAGTGCCCCTTATATTACATAATGTCCTCTATTATTATAATATACAGTGCCCCCAATTAATACATAATGTCCTCTGTTATTATAATATACAGTGCCCCCTATCATTACATAATGTCCTCTGTTATTATAATATACAGTGCCCCTTATATTACATAATGTCCTCTGTTATTATAATATACAGTGCCCCCTATCATTATATAATGTCCTCTCTTATTATAATATACAGTGCCCCCTATCATTACATAATGTCCTCTGTTATTATAATATACAGTGCCCCTTATATTACATAATGTCCTCTATTATTATAATATACAATGCCCCCAATTAATACATAATGTCCTCTGTTATTATAATATACAGTGCCCCCTATCATTACATAATGTCCTCTGTTATTATAATATACAGAGCCCCTTATATTACATAATGTCCTCTGTTATTATAATATACAGTCCCCCCTATAATTATATAATGTCCTCTCTTATTATAATATACAGTGCCCCCTATCATTACATAATGTCCTCTCTTATTATAATATACAGTGCCCCTTATATTACATAATTTCCTCTGTTATTATAATATACAGTGCCCCTTATATTACATGATGTCCTCTGATATTATAATATACAGTGCCCCCTATCATTACATAATGTCCTCTGTTATTATAATATACAGTGCACCTTATATTACATAATGTCCTCTGTTATTATAATATACAGTGCCCCCTATCATTATATAATGTCCTCTCTTATTATAATATACAGTGCCCTCTATCATTACAGAATGTCCTCTGTTATTATAATATACAGTGCCCCTTATATTACATAATGTCCTCTATTATTATAATATACAGTGCCCCCAATTAATACATAATGTCCTCTGTTATTATAATATACAGTGCCCCTTATATTACATAATGTCCTCTGTTATTATAATATACAGTGCCCCTTATATTACATAATGTCCTCTGATATTATAATATACAGTGCCCCCTATCATTATATAATGTCCTCTGTTATTATAATATACAGTGCCCCTTATATTACATAATGTCCTCTGTTATTATAATATACAGTGCCCCCTATTATCACATAATGTCCTCTGTTATTATAATATACAGTGCCCCTTATATTACATAATTTCCTCTGTTATTATAATATACAGTGCCCCCTATAATTATATAATGTCCTCTCTTATTATAATATACAGTGCCCCCTATCATTACATAATGTCCTCTCTTATTATAATATACAGTGCCCCTTATATTACATAATGTCCTCTGTTATTATAATATACAGTGCCCCTTATATTACATAATGTCCTCTGATATTATAATATACAGTGCCCCCTATCATTATATAATGTCCTCTGTTATTATAATATACAGTGCCCCTTATATTACATAATGTCCTCTGTTATTATAATATACAGTGCCCCCTATCATTACATAATGTCCTCTGTTATTATAATATACAGTGCCCCTTATATTACATAATTTCCTCTGTTATTATAATATACAGTGCCCCCTATCATTATATAATGTCCTCTCTTATTATAATATACAGTGCCCCTATCAATACATAATGTCCTCTCTTATTATAATATACAGTGCCCCCTATCATAACATAATGTCCTCTGATATTATAATATACAGTGCCCCCTATCATTATATAATGTCCTCTGTTATTATAATATACAGTGCCCTTTATATTACATAATGTCCTCTGTTATTATAATATACAGTGCCCCTTATATTACATAATGTCTTCTGTTATTATAATATACAGTGCCCCCTATCATTATATAATGTCCTCTGTTATTATAATATACAGTGCCCTTTATATTACATAATGTCCTCTGTTATTATAATATACAGTGCCACTTATATTACATAATGTCCTCTGTTATTATAATATACAGTGCCCCCTATCATTACATAATGTCCTCTGTTATTATAATATACAGTGCCCCCTATCATTACATAATGTCCTCTGTTATTATAATATACAGTGCCCCCCTATCATTACATAATGTCCTCTGTTATTATAATATACAGTGCCCCCTATCATTATATAATGTCCTCTGTTATTATAATATACAGTGCCCCCTATCATTACATAATGTCCTCTGTTATTATAATATACAGTGCCCCTTATATTACATAATGTCCTCTATTATTATAATATACAGTGCCCCCTATCATTATATAATGTCCTCTCTTATTATAATATACAGTGCCCCCAATTATTACATAATGTCCTCTGTTATTATAATATACAGTGCCCCTTATATTACATAATGTCCTCTGTTATTATAATATACAGTGCCCCCTATCATTATATAATGTCCTCTCTTATTATAATATACAGTGCCCCTATCATTACATAATGTCCTCTGTTATTATAATATACAGTGCCCCTTATGTTACATAATGTCCTCTATTATTATAATATACAGTGCA